>NC_084862.1:7375562-7683266 GCF_951802175.1 Populus nigra | reverse complement strand
TGAAGATTTTCTTCTTCTAGACTGTGACTTGTTTTCTCATCAACTATTATATAATCATAGAAATATATATTTCTAACTCTCGTTCTATTTCCCTGCATTGCATTTTTATCTTTTCAAGGGACTCATTATTGTTTTTCAAATTTTTTTTTTTTGCTTTTAACAGTCAGTAATGATGGTATTACTAGTTCATCTCTTTAAGTTTGAAAACATAAAATAGACTAAAAGTTTGATTGAATCAAGCAATGCACCAATTTGAGCTGAACTGAATTGTATTATTCTTGTTTATCTCTATGTGCCTAGTTAGGCTGACACATATTGAAAGTAACATCAAGATTAAAGCCTAGAATCGTAATTTATAAGTCTTGGACTCTTGGTAATTTGAGGGTGGTGAAATAGCACAGACGAGTTGGGTCCTACCGACCTTAGAAATCCAAGGTAAATATGTGTTGACCTAAGCTATGACGAGCTGAAACATACCGACTTTATAAATCCAGGGCAAATATATAACATGAGTATCGATAGGTCAGGGACCTACTGACCTGAGAAATCCAATGTAAAATACCTACCCACCCGAGCTTTCCCGAAATGAAATCTACTAACCCTAAAAATCAAAGGCAAAATATTTACCTACACGAGTCCCGATAGAACAGGACTTACTAACCCTAGAAATCCAAGGTGACGTAAAATTAACAAAATAAGGTTTATAACAAAATACCTACCTACTCTTCCAGTCCTACGAACTCCACTAGCAGTTGGTCTTCTCCTAGGTGCCTCTCCTGATTATCATTAAGATTAAGAATAAACTAAAACTGCTCAGTTCAGTATTTCACAGTGTAAGTTTACAGTGAAACGCTGAGCAGTCTTCATTTTCTTTTTTTTTTTCTTTTTTTTCTGTTTTTCATTTTTTTTCATTTTTTTCTGTTTTTTTTTGTTTTTTATGCTTTTATATGGGTTTTTTTTTTTGCTTTTTTTTTGTGTGTTTTTATGAATTTTTTTTGTTAATGTTAATTGTTTTTATTTAGTTATTAGATTTTCATGACACGGATTCCGAGTTTGACGAGTTAACCTGAAATTATTTTTTTTGCTTTTTTAATTAATAACATATACTAAAACTGTTCAGTTTTTCACTGTGTTGTTGTCTTCTTTTTTTTTCTCTTTTTAATTAATTTTTTTATTTAGTTTGTTGATGTTAAATTTTTTTCTATTTAGTTATCAGACTTTCATGACATGGATCTCAGGTTTGACGGGTTAACTTAGTTAATTTAGATTTTTTTTCTTTTTCTTTATTAGTTTTTTTCTTCTTATAATTTTTTTTGTTTTATTATTTCTTTTTATTTAATATTTTTTTATTTAATTTAGTTCATCAATATTAAATTTTTTTCTATTTAGTTATCGAATGATGCCTTTAGTTTTTCTTTTTGCTTTTTTGCTGTTTTTATGCCTTTAACTGTGGACTGCGCACTGGAGTACACAGTGAAATGACTGATGCCTTTTTGTTTGTTTTTTTCCTTTTTAATTAATTTTTTTTATATAATTTAGTTTGTTAATGTTCAAACGGGTTAACCTGGTTTAACGAGTTAGCCCAGTTAATTTTGTGTTAACCTGTCAATTTTTTTTTTCTATTTAGTTATCAAACTTTCACGACATGAATCCAAGGTTTGAAGGGTTAACCCAGTTAATTCAGATTTTTTTCTTTTTCTTCATTAATTTTTTTCTTCCTTTTGGTTTTTTTTTTGTTTTTTTCTTTTTAATTATCACACTTTTATGACACGACCTTACATCCAGAAGTACATCCAAGACTATTGGGTCTGGTATTGTAGTCAGACCCACTTAAACTTGGGTCATGCAAGTTTAATGTTATTATTAATATTATAAATATTACTCTTGGATCAAGCGTTGCAGCCACACCCAAGACTCTTGGGTATAACTTTGTAAAAAGACCTAATATTTTTAGATCTTAATTTTTTTTAATATTTTTATGCAAAAATTATTGACCCGCGGCATCACGCGGATCATGCAACTAGTAAACATACTAATAAGTATCACATTATGTAAATTTTCACATTACTTTAATCTCACTTGTACAATTCAGCATCATTATTTATTTTTTTTCCTTTCATTGACACATCATTATATCAATATGAATTTAACTACATGAATTTCTTAATTTATAAATCCCCCATCAGAGATATTTACTTCTTATCAATTCCCTTTTGTTATCCTCTATTCATTTCACATTCAACTATTTATTTACTAACAACTAACTTATATATTCAAATACTAGTTCTTAAATTCCCTAAATTTTCGTGTATAATCCTTACGCTACCGGCATTCAAATTTATTCTCCACATATACTTTTAATTTTATTAAATTAACTTTCCATGTTGTTTTATATTCATATTTGGGTTAAATCAAATCCAAATTTTATAAATTTTATGTCCATTTATAAATTCTAAGATAAAATTCCTATACGCCAATCTTTATAAAAAATTCTTAATACATAAACACACCTAACATTAATTTCAAAATGTTTATAACTAACTATTATCTCTCTATTATCACCATCCTAGTAACACACACACACACACACACACACACACACACACACACAAATTATCACAATTATCCAATTCTTCCGCAAACAATACATGGCCAACCCTATATAAGGTTCAATTGTTTTCATAATATGATCTTCAATTGTTTATGAATTTTTATTAAATATATTAATCTAACTCAATTTATCAATTGTAAACCATTAATGTAGTTTTAATCCACAATATACTAACAAGAAAATCAATTAAAAATTTGACAGTTAATTTAATCCAATTATAATCATCATCCACACATCTTCATATGCTAAATACATACAATAATTAAACATTCACTTTAGCTCCATAATTTCCTCACTTTTTATCTATTATGGTCGGCTATAATTTAACCAAAATACCAAAATCTTGTTCTTCAGTTACTCATTATTTGAGTCATTCCTATTCTAATCTTCTCCAACTACATCATTCCATTATAATTTTATAATTCCCTCAATTTTCATCCAAGAATCCTAATTGAAATTTGAGAATTTTACATAAAAAATCATTTCTCTCTATTTTAACTTGCACAATTGAGTTTAAAACTCCTTACCGTACAATCAAATGAACTTCGAATGTTAACCCCGATCAATATTTTTCCACCTTTTCTCTTTTTTTGCTCACTTTTTTTACTTACAGAGCTGCTCATACGAGTGATGTAAGATTTTAAATTAACATTGAAATACAAAAATACATTGAAATCACTTAAATTGACATTTTTACAAGTGATGTCCTCTAAAAATAAACACTCCATGATTGCAAAACTAGCATCAAATTAACAACTAAACCAAGGGTAGCTATTTTGTATAAGTGCATGCATACACACACATCCAAATGTTCATATAACATACAAAACCTCTAATTTATATGCAGTTCATATCATCTAATGCAGCATTATTAAAAATATCTTAGATGCATATATATACATATATATACATATATGCTACAATTATTTAGATTTGGATAAGACACTTGAAATGATTTTAAAGGTATTTACGTATAGAAATATGAATAAACACAAACGCTAATATGCAAACCGACACACTCACTTTAAGGAACGCTTCCACAGACCCGCCGCTCACACTCAGAAGAAAAGTAGAATAAAAAGGAAAGCCTCCATAACAGCATGTATGAATGGAGAAATTGAGTGCGTCCAAGAAACTGTAACCAAAAGTACTAATATTTACATTTAAAGTAATCCTCCAATATAAATGTAAAATTAATGTTTTTCTTATAAAAAAAGTTCGTAAGATGAAAAATGCATAATAGTTAGAGGACTCACATGAGAAAGAATTTAGTCTATATAGACCATGTTAAAAAAAAGTTGATAATTAATTGTAATCCTCCAATATAAATGTAAAATTAATGTTTTTCTTATAAAAAAAGTTCGTAAGATGAAAAATGCATAATAGTTAGAGGACTCACATGAGAAAGAATTTAGTCTATATAGACCATGTTAAAAAAAAGTTGATAATTAATTAAGGGATTTATTCCAAGGTTTGCCTAAATCTTCTAATAACCAATTAACCATAACAATGAGAAAAAATCGCCCTTGACAAGTTTTGTATGGATTGCGCATCTTGTACTTGTATACTCGTGGTAACATTAAATATCATTGCAAGAAAACAAAATCAACAAAAAATATATGAGAATTTACAAAATTACAATTATTTTTTATTTATTGATTAAAGAGCCCTTGCAATATTAATATGACAACTTTGCCATCAAATTAATATTAAACTCTGCCAAAAATATATATAAAGCAACTATAACTTGGTATTTCGCGTGCGCGGGCAATACAAAATCAACTCCAATTTCATATTTTTCAACAACACAAACCTAAAAAGATGGACAAACTAGCACCCTTTATCACTACTCCATGATTTTGAATCCTCAAAATGAAATCAAATCATTGGGCATGATTGACTTAATTTGTCGAGGAAGAGAGCAAACTATTGCAATTTCCAAGAGATGATACTGGCCATGGATGTTCCTTGGTTAATATGATCACCATTTCTTGCATGTGTTGCCTTTATCTTTTGAATTGAAATATGACAGTGCCTTTAATTGCCACAACAGAAGCTCCCAAGTCCACGCTTTTAACAAGATCCATCTTTTATAATGACCTCATAAACATAAGCTCCCAAGTCCAAGAGTAGTTGCTGCACTCTTTCAACATGTCAATTTAGTGTTGCCATATGCAAAGTGGTTATGCGTCCATCAACAAAATCCCAAGAAAAGAAATGAAAATGACCACCTCTGTAAACATCATCAGCTTGAAATTTTTTATTTTTTCTCTTGGTGATGTTGAACCACTTTCTGATGACTATTTTCTTGCACTAGGAGAGCTCCACCCAACAAACACAAAAAACCAATTAACCAATGACATCCAAAAAATCATCATAATTGCTCAATAAAAAAAAAAGCAGGTGAAAAAACATAGATACTTCGTGCATATGAAAATGAATAGAAAAACCTAGCTTTTTTGGGAGTTCCCACATGTCATTTTTCACTATTAATTTACCTAGCTATTATGTCTTTACTTTCTGCCCCTCCCCGGTTCCCAGGCTTTATGTAGTGTCACTAAAAAAAGGTCACTCACTCAAAGAAATAAAACTCCAAAATTGGAATTCTCCTTCCATGATTTATGAGCTTTCAACATATCTCATTAATTTAGGTTTAGATAATCAAGAGAAGAGAAGATTAGTGTTTAAAGATAGAAACTTCATCTAATTGATTTTTATGATATCTATTATAAGAAAAGCTAAATGGTGTGGCGTTTTTACTACAATTTAATTACTGTTTATCCTTTCACATTTCACTATGGATTACCGTAGTGAAATCTTTTAAAATTTTCAATTTGATCCCAAAGCTTCTCTTTTGCACAATTGAGTCATTTTGAGCCAAAATTAGAACTCCATAGCATGTTTTTTAGGGGTGGGGGTTGGAATTGAAAGCTAGGAAACTGAAGTGACAAAAGCGGGTAAAATTAATAGCAGGTATGCAATTTGTTTGAGAATTTCATTGTCGTCCACCATTTTTTTAAAGCATTTAGGTATCCGGTTCCTATAATTTTCAAAAAATATATTTTGACACCAAACTTCATTTTTCTCTTTTCTTAGTCCTTTTATTATAGAGGAGACAAAGGGGATCGTCAAATCCCGATTTAGAGAGAGAAAGTTATTGTTGGGGAAGCTTTAGGCCACCAAAACATTCAGTGTTTGTGTTAAAAGGTTCCATATAATAAGAGGACTTTAAATTATGTGTTTTCTTATCTTGAAAATACCAAAAAAACAAATCCGAGCCCAAGAAGATTTTTGATTTCTAGTTGATTTTATGTTTCAGGCTAGTTTTTTTTGCGTTTTTATAGGTCATGGTTAGGTTTAACAAGGTTCATAGGGTGTTGGTAAAAAAAAGTTGAAAATGAGTTTTTGAAAGGAAAAAAACAATGGACCTTGATTTTCTGGGCACTCTAGTGGCATGATTCTGGGATTTCAAACAACACTTCATCTTTTTTTATATTTTTAAAGCATCGGGGCAGATGAGATGTCATATGCACCTTTAACTTAAAAAAAAAACATTACAAGCCCATGTGCGCAGGCCTGAACTAGTAGGCCTGAACTAGTAGGCCTGCATGCGATCATATTGAGTTGATGTTTGATTTTGCGATTGTCTATTTTTGTTATCATATAATTAAATAAAAAATAATTTTGAAAAAAAAAACAAATTATAATCCCATTGGAGCCCATACCCCGTTTCGCAGGTTTGATGTGCTAGTCTCAGTTACTTGATTTATAGGTTTGACGAGTTCACCCACTAGACCAACAGGCTTTGTTTTTTGTTTTTGGTTCTTTAATTATTTTTAATTTGTTTCTCAATTTTACCCTTCAATATTAGATTGGTTTGAAAATAAACTACATGATTTATTTTTGTTTGCTTTTTATAATGATTATTTATATAAGCTAGTGCTCAATTTTAAGACAATATATTTTTATCATACAATTAATAAAAATTTATATAAAAACTTATTAAACTCAATGGAATCCATGACATGGGTCATTAGGCTCAGATTCAATATGTTCTTGTCTCAATAATTTTTTAAAAATAAATATGATATTGAAGTTTTTTTACAAGCTAAATCATGTTTTTACTAGTAATTAAGTTTATATTTGAACTCATGAAATCAATTATTTTTGTTCAGGACCAACTTCAGCGTAATTTAGTTTACAACTATATTTAAAGAAATAGGTTATAAGATTTGAAAATTAATCTTTTAAATCATATTTAATTATACAACTAAAAATTTATTAGCACTTTTAATATTTTAAAAAATTAACAGAACCCGAAACGGCAAATAAAATAGTACATACACAAGGTTAATTTAGGGTGTAATTTTTGGAGATAATAATTATAATTCCAACCAAATTACAGAATCCTTAATTTACAATCCCGTAATTGACAAAACAATATCAAGGGCTGTCATAATATAAAACCAACCTTAATTTTTTTGAAAACATTTCTCGAGCTCTACCTTCTCCGTTGAATTCAACCATCAACAACGGTCTCCTCTCTCTCTCTCTCTCTCTAAAAAAATAAATGAAAATACCACTTTCTCTCTGGAAATAGTCTTTCTCTTTTACTCTTCAAAACGCTCTCTCATTATTATAGGATTTACCATTGTTTGATTCAGTGATCGACTAAAATTAGAGAGAGAAGTGAAACTGCAAGGTGGAATGTTTGAAACCGCAATGCTGGAGTTTTTAGTGCCGGGAGATCTAGGTGACGGTGGCGGCTTTGATATTTTTGATCGCGGCGTACTGGTCTTTCTTGTGGAGGAGGCAGAGATGGTGGTGGTGATTTAGGAGAATTCTTGACATGGCATTGATGATAAAGACAAGGATAGCTTACAGGTTATATTTATGTTAATCTTGATTATTATATTTTTTAAACTTTGATTTGTTCATTCGATGAGATTTTTTTTAATGTGCTGAGATAGATTTTTGTCGTTTTTAGTTTGTTTTAATGAATTCAATTTCGTGTGAATCTTGATATCTTAACGTTAATTTTTTTTCATATGTTTTTGGGTTTTAAATGTATAATTTTATTCTTTCTTTATTTTTATTTGTTTTTTTTATTGTTTTAGATAATTAGTGTTACCGTTGTAGATTTTCTGAATGCCTGAAGATTTTTTTCATGAATTTTGTGCGGGCAACGGAATCCTTTGAAAAAGTCCAATCTTTTTTCAAAAGAATAAAACAAAATAAAACTCTGATGTGCAATTGGTAGGAAAGAGGAGAAAAAAGAAAAAGAAAAAGAAGAGAAGGTTTGGAAGTGAATGAAAAGGAAGAAGAAAATGTCAGTACTGAACATGGTAATGGATAGGTGGAGGCCTCAATTAGATGCGATCCTCTCCACCTTCGTGTCCATCTACCCTCACGAAACCTCACCTCTCCTTAACTCCTCTTCCTGCTTTTTCTTCGTAATGATAATAATTAAATCTTGTTCTTCTTTTGTTTTGTTCTTTAAATCAATATCAAGAATTCATAAATTAATTTTCGTGTTTCTCGTTGCAGATTTTGAGTGCATCTTTTGTAGTGTTACCATTGCGGGATGAAGGTGCAATCTCTCTAGGTTTATCGAAGCTTCCAGCTCTCTTTATCGGATCCTTATTCCTCACCTTGATTGCTGCTCCTTTATCAACTCTCCTTTTCTCTTTCCCTAATTTCTCTAAATCCAAGGTTGGTTACCATTTCCCTTTTTTCTTTCATTATTATTGTGATTGTAATAATAAAATCACTGAAATGGGTTTTGATTTTCAATCATTAATTCTTGAGATTTCATGCCCCCCACCACCACCAGGCTTTGTTTTTGATACACAGGTTTTTTAGCGTTTCTCTTGTTCTCTTGTTCTTTCCATGGCATTTCTCTTCCTCTGCTTCTGCTGAGTTTTCGCTCTTCAAGTCAAAGGTATTTTTTATTATTATTTTTAATTACCAACAGTTTTTTTGTCTTAATTTCTGAGTAAATTGTCTCTTTTTTTTTAATGATTAGGGTACTGTTGCTATATCAACTGAATTGAAAGAGGGTTTGAAGGTTGATGTTGACAGAACCAGCAGTACATAGTCTTGAAGTTGGGATGATCATGGATGGTTTTATATTTCTGTCAGAATTGGATTGTTTCTCTGGGTATGATGAGTTTGAAAGCTTCTATTGGTTTTAGTTATTTCCTAAATTAAATGTCGACTGATTGCCTTGTGATTTGACTTTTTGAGTTTCTTCTATGGTTGGAATTTTTTTCTTTTTTTTGAAGGTTGCGCTGCTTAATCTTATTACCATATCGTCGACTTGGGCTAGGGTTATTGATGTGATGGATAGTGAGGTTAGATGCTGCAACGTGGAGACCTTAAAATCATCATGGTTTTATATTCTGCATTTGACATTTCGGTTGTATTCAGTCAGGTTCAAGATTGTTTGGGTTCATTGGTGCTGGTGCTACACTTGGTCAGCTATTTGGATCGTTGTTTGCAACATCAATGGCTTGGTTGGGTCCTTGTACGTATGCTTCGGAAAATGAGATTGTTTAGTGTCTGAGTTTCTGTTTGTTTGAATTTGGTTTTAAATGATTGGTTGGTTCAATGCAATTGCAGTTTTACTTCTATTTGCTGCTTTGTTGATGGAACTAGCTGCACAGTCATCAAAAGGGATCGACAAGGATGTATCCCATCTTCCTCATGAATTATCTCCCGTAAGGTCAGCCATTAGTAGTGATGACTTGTTACTGTCTGTTTAGTAGTGATGACTTGTTACTGTCTCTTAGTTCATGGATAATCAATGTCCTAGTTTTGTACGAACTGTTCTTCCGGAGTGAATGCAAATTCTTGTTGTTTGTATCTGATACATTTCTTTTACCCTTTTCTTTTCTCTATGGAGCTTTCACTTCTAGTCAAAACATTTGAACAGTCTGGATGATCCACTAGTACTTTTTTAGCTTCTTAGACTACATGCTACTCACCTGTCAAGAAAAAAAAATGTATTCATGTAGGTCATATTATTTTGCATCTCTGGAAGAGTGAAAGAGCTTTTCAGGTGCTTTCATGTAGCTTATTGGGATGCTTTTGCTTTTTAGAAAAGTTGATGCTGATCAGCATAGTGAGGCTGATGGACGATCATCACCAGCTTTCAAAGTCTCTTCTCCAAAGTCTCCTTCATCCAGGATGAGGCCTCAGCTTTGGGTCATCTTAGATGGGTTTCGGCTTGTATTATCTTCAACTTATTTGTTGAATGTGTCTCTATTCCTGTGGCTGAGTGCAGTTATTTCGTCATTCTTCTATTTTCAGGTAAAATGGAACTCTGCTCCTGTTCATGTACTCTGAATTTCTAAATCACCCTTTCCAAACCAGATTTTATGATTTGACTGAACAGGAAGTAAACTAATTTAGAGAACTATCTATAATTTATCTTGCTTTTTGTTGATTTTGTTATTATTAACCATGAGAAAAGCAAGAGGGAAGAGTAAGAGTGGATTGAAAGTAAGAAAGGGATCAGACCGTGTTTTTTATACATGCACTCTGTTTCTCAGTTGGTCAGAGATAACGCTTATCCTTATCGTATAACTCAGTGGATCTCACATTATCAATTTTTTTCGGCTTTTTATTTATTGATTTTGTAATCCTTATGGCTTAAAACTTAGCAACATAACTCAGTGTCGCTCCCTTCCACTCTTAACCCTTCCGATCTTGGGTATGACTGGGATTTTAATCTCAGGTTTACTGTATGACGGTTCATGCCAAGTGACTACCACTATGATAGCCGGAATATCTGCCAATTTTGCTGTCATATGCTGGCTAATTTTATTTTTTGATATCTGAAACTTGTTTCTTAAACATTTACATACCCGCATAGAATATGTACAAGTAACATGAACCAGAATAAGTAATTATTGGAGCTGGGATTCCACTACAAGTAAATTCAAATTTAGGGAGCTTAAACTTTGTAGGCTTGACTATTGATAAAAAATGATTTGATTTGTTGCCATTGCTCTAGATATGATTTATCCTCATCTATACATGAATTATGCGTATTTCCTCTCACTAATGAATCCTTGTTTTCTTTTGTAGAAAGTAACAGTAATTGCCATGACTGTTTCAAGCTCTCTTGGAAGAAGAAAATTGTTTGCCCAGATAAATAGCTTCATTGCTGTTTTTATCCTTGCTGGACAACTTACTTTAACAGTAAGCTAATAACCAAATATATTTCTTCAATGTTTTGATGTTCTGACTGGTTATAAAACCAAGAAAATAGATAATACTTACTGGAGTTCCATTATTAAGGAAATCAGTTGCAGAATTATGATCAAATTTAACAGGCGTCTTGCTCTGATTAGTTGTTACTGAGTTTCCCCTGAAGCAATTTTAATCTTTGTATTCCCAAGCCTCAGAGAGGGTAATTTCTGAAAATAAAATAATCTCATGGTTTGTTTGGATGTGGTGGATACAAAGAACATGCATGGTACCTTTATGCAATTGAATCTGAAATTTGTCCCCGTAAAAAATGTAAAGAAGGAAGCTTCGTAGAAGAATTCCGGTACCAAAATGTTTTTAGAAATGATATTCTTTTACACTAATTCAATCTTGAATCTTTAACAAATTGCATGATCTGTAGCAGAGAAATTCATTATGTCAGGTTCTGGTGGTTATTACTGTCTGTTCATTGGGATCTGCAATTACTTTCCTTAATTCTGCTTGATAAATTTCTGCAAGTAATATTTTCTGTGTTTGTGCATCTCTGGGGACAAAACTGCAGTGTTCATTGCATTTCACATTATTAGAGTTCCTGTTTATAATTTGTTGTGCTTTCGCTTATCAAATCAAACACAGGGACGCATCCTTACTTTAGCTGGGGTTACTGCAGCAATATGCTCTGCTCCGGTTGCTGCCTTCTCAAATTTGGTTGCTATTGCTGTTTGGCCAACTTGGGTAGCAGTTGCCATCTGTGAGACTGCACGGAAGGTTTGTCACCATTGGTCCCTTGCCTGCAGTGAAACAGCATTGTGGGTTGTATTTCTTTCTTTCTTCCTTTCCCAGTTATTCTATTTGAATATAATAATGCTTATGTATCCAATTATCTAGAGTATTATTTGGGTGAATGCACTTTCCTCTTAAATTGTTGAGAACACTTGGAAGTATGTCCCATTCATTTTGAGGCCTCATGGTTTGGTTTTACCCTTACTTGCGGGTGGTTACTTATGTAGTGACCAGGCCTGGAAGAGAACTTCTGTTTACTGTGGTCACTCAAGAAGAGAAATACAAAGCTAAGGTTAGTAGATGTTTCTGCACTAGTAAGTTTTATGTATCCCTGATTGAATTGGGCTATTAATACCAGATTTTGTTAACAAGCAGTAATGTCGTTGCTTACTTATCGATCTCCAATCTTTTCTCCCCTTTTGGCAGAAATTTCGTTTCATGTCTGATGTCATTTTTATGAAATCCCTTGAGACTCTTTTAGGCATGCATGAGTACACTTACCTTTGCAATTGATGCAAATAACATGGATTTCACGCATTTCTTGTTTGATATTACCATTAGATTTTGAATAATTGCTTGCATGTCTTCTACTGCATTATGTCAACCAGCACTATGTCTTACCACAGGTTTGCATAGATGTCATTGTTCAACGGCTTGGAGATGCTACAGCTGCAGGAATGTACAAACTACTATTCAGCACTCTTCATGGGAGGACATCAACTGTGTCTCTTTATGCTCTGCCTGTACGTATATAACCATCAAATTTTATAGATTAATTATTATGGTGGTTATTGATCCAACCTTTTTAATTCCAACGTAGTTCTGCACCACATCAAGTAATGCTCTGAAAATGCCATTTCATTTGTTATGATTATGTTTTTCAACCAAGAATAATGCAAGGTTTTGTTAATCGTCTTTGTGCTGCAGATCTGTTTACTTTGGATTTTTACAGCATTCCATTTAGGACAGCGGCAAGCTCAACTTGCAAAGCTCCAGGCCGTCTAAACTTTTTTAGGTTTTTGAAGAATGATTTTATGTACAGTTATTGAACAAAGGAAACAAAGATAAATAATTCCTTTGTATCATTTCCTCTTTGGGATTATAATTTTATAGGCTGATAGTTAATCGCTGGTAGAGCATGTCTCACTATGTCAAATGCATGTACGATGATGTTTCCTTGTGCTAATACTGCTCCAACTTTACTCGGTTCAAGGCATGGTAACTCGACTTCTTTAGAACACAATTCACCAGCAAAACATTGCAATTTTACTAAATGCTAAGTTGAGTTGCAGTTGGTTGATCTGTGCAGATCACAGGCAATTGTATCAGTGGAAAAAAAGTGCTGCTGTGTGGTGGTTACACAGTCGTGAATAAATTTGATTCTATCAACTTAGCTCAAGACACAAGATTGCACCTCTGAAATAGGATTTCAATCTTTGTAAGAGCTGTTCACCTGTCATCTTTTCCTCCCATCTAGCGCCAATTGGGGTGACCAAGAACCACATTATCTGTCATCATGGCGCAAAAAACATAAAATAAAAAAGATTTGTACCTAACACCCAAGATCCCAGGCCATAAACAGGGATAGCCGTAGACATTGTCCAGGGCGGTTTTCTCGTTCGCTAGCTATCCACTGTAAAGCTCGAACATCGATTCTTTTTATGAACAGTGAACAATACCTCAACAAGAGCGTGTCCCTACTCCCAGTTAACAATGAAGTAACATTGTCGGGGAGGGATACTGAAGATTGATATTTTATAAATCCTCCAAGATTATTATTACACCTGCACTAATTCACGGAGTTTCCCAATATTAGGTACATAAGTACCATTATTGTACATTTGGATACAGGTAAAGCTTCCATTACTGCTATTAAACTGTGCTAATCGGAGTTCCTCTGCTTCACTTTTTTTCATTTATTTTAACAAAGTGCACAGGTTCCAAGCTCATCTCTAGCCATGAGCTACCATTTGCCTCCCCTGCAAGTTCCCTCGTCCCATGAAACCAGCCCTTTGCAGTTGATTGATTTGAGTTTCTCCTCGTAGCGGCTTTATCAAATGAAATTATCCTGGGTCAACATGATTCAACCAGTCAGAATGTACATCAGCAAGGTTTCAACTTTCATATGATAAAATAAGGGGGAGTATAATTATATAAATTATGCATGCTTTGTTTTGGCAATGGCTAGAAGGATAACTAAAATTAGTCCCTACCATGCATGCAAATAACTGACTTTTGTGCAGGATGATAGTCGCCCTTCAGACTTTGAGGGCACTAGAGGGTGTCAGGGCTAGATGAATCTGTGTCTCCTTATTTATTTCATCAGGTTTGCTTGCGTTTCACACGTGGTCAAGGCAGGTATTAGTAATTTCACCAGATTAAAATATAATTATTTTGTTTTCACATTTTTATGGATATGCTGAATAGCGAGATGCGCTGCTAATCCATCTAGTAATGATCAGACAAAATAACCTCCAGGAGAGATCCCTTACTTTATCAGATCACAGCCTCAGAATCTTGAACTAGAAATGTTTACCTTAAATGCTTTGCAAGACAACAAAATGTTTACCTTAAATGCTTATGTTCCACGGAGGGAACAGACACGATCTTGAATCAAGTGCCTCTCCCAATCTGCCATATCTTCAAAAGCATATTCTGGTAGACTCTCAAAGGGTTCCTTCCATGGATCATTCTTGGCTAGATCATAAGTAGCTGCTCGTATCGATCTCTTACTGGGTCCACAAGGTCTCTTCGAAGTTAGTGTATCATAAGCTGTATTAAGCTGTCCCATACCAGTAGCAAAAATGACAATCAGAAAAATGTGTTCCAGTTAGCGAATCAATCAATCAAGAAATTGTATCAAAACAATCACTCTAGAAGTCCGATAATATCATGATATCCATACCAAATATAGCCCACAGTTTTGTAAGAAATCATATCAATACAAGTCCGAAATTTAAAATAATAATTTTTGACAAAAATAAATAGTAGAAGAGTTGAGAACTAACATTCATGCAACAAAACCAGAACATGTAAGCTATAGCAACAGCAGGGGCTCTTCCCAGTCCAGCTGTGCAATGTACGTACACTCTGCCTTTTCCCTCAGAAATAGCCCATTCCAACGATGAAACAGCTTTGGGTAATGCACTTCTCAAGGAATCTGGATCGAAATCTGTAGCCTGAAGAAAGAATTATATTTGCAAATTCATCCAGTTAGCACCAAGAAAACACTGGTAAAAAAATAAAACGCAGGCATGAACACATGAAAAATGGTTGAAACATATAATAACTAATTTTGGAAATTAGAGTCTTCTACATGTTTCAATTTTCAATGAGTAGCACTTTCTTACAGGCCTTCTCATATGACGGATTCCAAGTTGTTGACATCTCTGTATAATAGACAGCAAGTCAATGCCCCAATACTCGATGTCCTTGTCCTGCTGCAAGTTTAGAATGTAGGCCACATTCTCCTCATGTCTTAGATGTTCTATATCTTCAGGTTTCTGAGGTTGGGATCCCACAATCACATTATCAGTTATCAATGTGTAGTTCATACCTGAATATAGCATGTCAGTTATCGACTGAATTAAGGAACACAACACACACGGTAAGAAAACTGGAATGCATTTACCATAAAAAGTTGGGGTGCAGGGGAGCCAAAAGTGGAATGCTAATGGTGGAGCCTATACTGCAAGATACATAACTTCTTTGCAATCGTTTAGATTTTAGACTTGTGTTGATGATGGTAGTAGCTCTATCAACAAAACCAAACCTCATTTACAAACTAGTTGATATGGGTGTCCACAGTTCACACTCACACACATCTTTATCAATGATTTCTGTAGCCATTCAAAAGAATACTTGTACAGTGTGGCTTCAGACTTTTCTATTTCCAAGTTAGTCAAAAGGTTAAGCAATTTCAAAACTTGAACCTTTTATTTTAATCCCTACACCTTTAGACCCATGCATGTCGGGCTGTAATAAATAAAACTGATACAAATTTTGTATCAAAAGTCTTTCTTTTAAAAAAATGGCTGGGTCGATCCCAACCCTTTTCCATAAGATCTAGACATATATAAAATGCTTTCATTCAGCTGAAAGGTAATATAATAGCAATGATAAGTCATCTTTCTCAGAAGTGACACAGATCAGGATTATTTTTTCAAGCTTTTCCCTAAAGTGTGTCTATAAAGGTTGTTAAAATCACGATTTAACTCGTAAAATTATACGATTTTACGAGTTAATGTAGGTTTTACGTGCTAAATCGTTTATAAAACTCGAAAATAGATGAAATCGAGTTAAAATCAGGTAAAATCATTAAAATCAGGTGAAATCGTGTAAAAAAGCGATTTCAGCACCGTTTTAACGATTTTGGCAGAAAATATATACTGCCCGTAACCTTTGCCTCGCTCCAGCTGTCCAGCGGCTATTGGGCTATTGAGCCATTGACTATTGCGATTTGCGTGTTTTTTCATCTTTCTTTCAGCTGTTGATACACACACACAGAACAAACAAAATCTAAATCCCTAAGCCTAAAATTATCTACACAAAATCATGCATCTCTGAACTTCTTTGAACACCTCAAATTCTCAATGCTTCTGTTCTGCTGCTCCCGTTCGTCACTCGAAAACAAAGGTAGAAAGCGAACCAGGAAACGCAAAACTGCGTGAGTGAGCTTAACTCGGGCAAGAAGGAAAGAAAGGCACCTTCGGGCACACAACCGCTGAAGTGGAGGTTTCAAGTCTCCAAACCGGCAAGGAGAGAATAGATGCACGAAGCAGCTGGTTTGCATTTTAGATCTGAGAATCAACGAGTGAAGAAGCCAGTTGTTCTGAGCGATCCTGAAACAGGGAAGAAAGAGCTCGATATAGAGTTGGGTGAAGTGAACTTTCAGCATTTCAAAAAGGGAGCATGGATCTAGGAGATTGAATGAGAGAAGGGCCCGGATGGAGGAGAAACTGGAGAAATTTCCAGTATTCGTTCATGAGGAATAAAGGATGAAATTTCTAGTATTTTGTATCCTCTCCCTGGTGCTGTTTGTTTTGGGTTAGTGGAAGGTAAGGAAGATGATGATGTTTATAAAGGCTGAGATATGGTGGAGATAGCTCACGATTTGATGGGCATGGTGTTGGTTTGTGTTTGAAAGGATGGCTATGGTGATGTGGGTCTCTGGATCGGTTGAAATCTGGAAGCATTTCCAGACTTCTTTGTTGGTTCTCTGTTGTTATTTCTTGGTTTTTTTCCCTGGTTCCCCCCATTTGAATTCCCCAGTGTCCACCATTTCTTTGTAGGAGAGAAAATCTGGAATTAATGCAGTATTGAATGATTTCTGGGACTTGATTCCTGGAGATGGAATTGGGAGATTAGAATCTGGGTTTATTTTGCTGGGATTTGGGGTGTAATTTAAATCCTGGACTAGATTGAATCAATTGGACAAAATCAGACCAAAAACATGCTTTGAGTGGGCTGAGTTGAATTAGTTCAATTTAATTGGACTAAATTAATTGGTATGAAACAAATGGGATTGAAATGAAATTATAACTAAGATAATTGATCCTCAGAATGTTTCTTACTTTTAATTACAGTCCATGGCTTTTGAGTTTTTCAATTCCATTCAATTAAAATATTTAATCTTATGATTTTTTTCAATTTATATCCTAAAATGTATCAATTCATTTTTCAATTTCAAATTTGTCTTGAATTATTTTTTGTATTATTTTATATTTTTTACGATTGTTTGTTTTATCCCTGTTAATTATTAGTTAATGAAAAGTTATTTTAAATTATATATGATTTTTATTTGAACCATGTATTTTAAGATGTTTAAACTATGTATGAATTTTTATTTAAAGACTTGAAATATGTATGAATTTTTATTTGAAGCATGTTTTTTAAGGTACTTGAACTATGTATGAATTTTTATTTGAAGCATGAATTTTTTATATATATATTTTAAAATTCCTTATGATTTTATGATTTTACGATCCGTTTTTACGATCTGAGTTTGTGTGAGGCTTTCCTTGCCGTGTTAAAATCACGATTTTAACAACCATGGTGTCTATACAACTATTGATTTGTGATTCTCAATAACTTGCATCCGAAATTAGAGGGTGACAGTGGAAGCATTACCGGGAGCATGGTCAACTCCATTAAAAGATAGAGAGCAAAGAATTCATGGAAAAAGTAACAACCTTTTCTGTGTTAAGCTTCATACTTACGAATAAACTGACAACATAAAATTAAATAAATTAAGGATAAAAGGATGCCATCCAGATTCAGATGCTGCCTAAATTATATAGTCATTGACCATTTCAAAAAATTAAAAACCACAGAATGGGTTGTTATTGGATTACTTCAGAATTGAATTCAACAACACAACTTAAAGTATTTAGTATTATGGAAATTTCATTGTATGGCAAAAGCAAGAAGAACCCAGAAAAACATATCCGCCAACCTGCACATTCTCCTTACTTGCAATCCACCAGAGAAAAACAAACTGAAAGTATAAAAGGAACACAAAACACTGACACACAGAAACGGATGAACAAACACAGTACCAAAATCTTAGATGGAAATGAAAGATGAAGATCAAGAGCAAGAAATAATTAGGAACATGGAGGTAAAAGGGAAACTAACTAACCAAGATCATGATGATACTCGTATGGGTTCCTCATCATCCTTTTCATGGCAATATTATACTCTTACATCCTGTTTGTTGAGGTCAATGATAAGTTCTTTCCTGTGGGGTTGTCCTCAACTCCACTCCCATGACTATGAGCTGGTAACTTACAATGGATTCCAGTTCTGCCCATTTTAAAGCAACTCTTAAAGACCATAAAATTCCAGTTCTGACTATTGAGTGATTGTTTGAAAGCATGACAATTGTCGTTTTTCTTCTCGGTTACAAATATTACTGTTTGGTTGTTGATGCAGACTCTTTTTAAAATACGTTGGTAACTTTAATTGATGCAGACACCTTCTAGAATTTGATTTAAATGGATTGTGACTTAACCCATCAAGAATTTTTCTTGAAAAATCAAAATTATACATAATGATCATCATCACTTTACGTTTATAAGAAATGCAAATAAGTAAAATTAAATCACAATGAAGTTGACGAAATTGATTAATTATTTGAAGAATTTGCAAATTCAATAAAAAATTTAGTATGAGAATCACTCAACCATACAAAAAATAACAAGAATGCTAATTTTTTTTCTTAAAAATAATCTTTTAAAAAAAACAAGTTTCTACAAAATAGTATTTATACTAAAAATAACTCTAAGTCCAATAGGATATCCCTAATAAAAATGGATAAACCTAATAAATAATAATAATTCTATGAACATAAATTTAATTAAAGGCTCTAATATCTCTAAAGGCCTAATAACAACTAAAAGATAAATAAAATAATAGCCTAATTAATTTAAATAAGACTTTTTTTATGATCTATTAGAAAAATCAAAGTTTAACTTCAAATTCATGGTTTTCCCTCGTATTAATGAATTAAAAGGTTTTTCATGCATCAATGGAAAATTATGGGTGTCTATTTTCCAATGCAACTGGAATCGTATTAAAATTCTTTTTGTAGCTCAAGTTATGACCAAAACAATATCAAAAAGTCAAACTGACAAATTTGAATGTTTTTATAATGTCTAAATGACCACCTGCAAGTCTTTATTGAACATGAAATAAATTAATCAAGGCTTGTACTTTATTATTTATTATCTTCTTGAAATCCACCTTAGCCTATGTGTTTCGAAGCCATTGAAAGCCTTTTTGTAGCTCTAAGTCTTGTCATTGAACCAACTGGAACCTCTAACGTATTTCTTGGTATTGTTTGGATCGCATCATTAAAAGCCTTGATTAATCCAACTAGAATTGAATTAAAATCCCTTTTATAGCTCCAATTTTTACCAAAATAGTAGAGAAAGGTCAAAAGGTAGATTTGAATCTTTTTGTAATTTATGAATGTCCATCTACAAGCCTTTCTTGAATATGAATTAAAGTAATCAAGACTTCATTATTTAAACATCTTATTGAAGTCCATCTTAGCACATGTTTCTTGAAGAAGTCAGATACAACCCTTTTTGAACCTTTTGGTTCTAAATTTTATCTCTAGACCAACTAGAACTTCTAACATATTTTTTAGTATTGCTTGGATTTTATCAATTGTCTTTATTAAATTGTGGTTTAGAGGGTAGATCTTATCTAAAATGAAGGTGTAATCTCAATTTCATGCAAAGCATAAATCAGAAAACACCAGAGAATTAGAGACATGATTTTTTAATATATTATACAACCAAAAATTTATTAGCACTTTTAATATTTAAAAAAATTAGTTGAACCCGAAACGACAAATAAAATAGTGCATACACAAGGTTAATTTAGTCGTGTAATTTTTCGAGCTAAAAAATATAATTCCAACCAAATTACAGAATGCTTAATTTTTCAAATGAGATTTTAAACAACACTTCGTTTTTTTTTAAAGCATCGGGGCATATGAGATGTCATCTGTATCTTTAACTTAAAAAAAAAAACATTACAGTCTCATGTGCGCAGGCCTGAACTAGTAGGCCTGCACGCGATCGTATTGGGTTGATGTTTTGATTTTGCGATTGTCTATTTTTGTTATTGTATAATTAAATAAAAAATTTATTAGCACTTTTAATATTTAAAAAAATTAGTTGAACCCGAAACGGCAAATAAAATAGAACATACACAATGTTAATTTAGTCGTGTAATTTTTGGAGATAATAATTATAATTCCAACCAAATTACAGAATACTTAATTTTCCAAATTAATAATAATAACAATAAAAACCACCTTTATATCCATAAAATAATGAGCATTGGAATTTAGCCCATTGAGCTCTCTCTCCCAAAACTACCCTCCAAAACAACCACACCATACTTTTCAAAGCTTCGACAATCCCGTAATGACAAAACAATATCAAGGGCTGTCATAATAGAAAACCAACCTTAATTTTTTTGAAAAAATTTCACGAGCTCTACCTTCTCCGTTGAATTCAACCATCAACAACGGTCTCCTCTCTCTCTCTTTCTCTCTCTAAAAAAATAAATGAAAATACCACTTTTTCTCTGGAAATAGTCTTTCTCTTTTACTCTTCAAAACGCTCTCTCATTATTATAGGATTTATCATTGTTTGATTCAGTGATCGACTAAAATTAGAGAGAGAAGTGAAACTGCAAGGTGGAATGTTTGAAACCGCAATGCTGGAGTTTTTAGTGCCGGGAGATCTAGGTGACGGTGGCGGCTTTGATATTTTTGATCGCGGCGTACTGGTCTTTCTTGTGGAGGTGGCAGAGATGGTGGTGGTGATTTAGGAGAATTCTTGACATGGCATTGATGATAAAAACAAGGATAGCTTACGGGTTATATTTATGTTAATCTTGATTATTATATTTTTTAAACTTTGATTTGTTCATTCGATGAGATTTTTTTTAATGTGCTGAGATAGATTTTTGTGGTTTTTAGTTTGTTTTCATGAATTCAATTTCGTGTGAATCTTGATATCTTAACGTTAATTTTTTTTCATATGTTTTTGGGTTTTAAATGTATAATTTTATTCTTTCTTTATTTTTATTTGTTTTTTTTATTGTTTTAGATAATTAGTGTTACCGTTGTAGATTTTCTGAATGCCTGAAGATTTTTTTCATGAATTTTGTGCGGGCAACGGAATCCTTTGAAAAAGTCCAATCTTTTTTCAAAAGAATAAAACAAAATAAAACTCTGATGTGCAATTGGTAGGAAAGAGGAGAAAAAAGAAGAAGAAAAAGAAGAGAAGGTTTGGAAGTGAATGAAAAGGAAGAAGAAAATGTCAGTACTGAACAGGGTAATGGATAGGTGGAGGCCTCAATTAGATGCGATCCTCTCCATCTTCGTGTCCATCTACCCTCACGAAACCTCACCTCTCCTTAACTCCTCTTCCTGCTTTTTCTTCGTAATGATAATAATTAAATCTTGTTCTTCTTTTGTTTTGTTCTTTAAATCAATATCAAGAATTCATAAATTAATTTTAGTGTTTCTCGTTGCAGATTTTGAGTGCATCTTTTGTATTGTTACCATTGCGGGATGAAGGTGCAATCTCTCTAGGTTTATCGAAGCTTCCAGCTCTCTTTATCGGATCCTTATTCCTCACCTTGATTGCTGCTCCTTTATCAACTCTCCTTTTCTCTTTCCCTAATTTCTCTAAATCCAAGGCTGGTTACCATTTCCCTTTTTTCTTTCATTATTATTGTGATTGTAATAATAAAATCACTGAAATGGGTTTTGATTTTCAATCATTAATTCTTGAGATTTCATGCCCCCCACCACCACCAGGCTTTGTTTTTGATACACAGGTTTTTTAGCGTTTCTCTTGTTCTCTTGTTCTTTCCATGGCATTTCTCTTCCTCTGCTTCTGCTGAATTTTCGCTCTTCAAGTCAAAGGTATTTTTTATTATTATTTTTAATTACCAACAGTTTTTTTGTCTTAATTTCTGAGTAAATTGTCTCTTTTTTTTTAATGATTAGGGTACTGTTGCTATATCAACTGAATTGAAAGAGGGTTTGAAGGTTGATGTTGACAGAACCAGCAGTACATATTCTTGAAGTTGGGATAATCATGGATGGTTTTATATTTCTGTCAGAATTGGATTGTTTCTCTGGGTATGATGAGTTTGAAAGCTTCTATTGGTTTTAGTTATTTCCTAAATTAAATGTCGACTGATTGCCTTGTGATTTGACTTTTTGAGTTTCTTCTATGGTTGGAATTTTTTTCTTTTTTTTGAAGGTTGCGCTGCTTAATCTTATTACCATATCGTCGACTTGGGCTAGGGTTATTGATGTGATGGATAGTGAGGTTAGATGCTGCAACGTGGAGACCTTAAAATCATCATGGTTTTATATTCTGCATTTGACATTTCGGTTGTATTCAGTCAGGTTCAAGATTGTTTGGGTTCATTGGTGCTGGTGCTACACTTGGTCAGCTATTTGGATCGTTGTTTGCAACATCAATGGCTTGGTTGGGTCCTTGTACGTATGCTTCGGAAAATGAGATTGTTTAGTGTCTGAGTTTCTGTTTGTTTGAATTTGGTTTTAAATGATTGGTTGGTTCAATGCAATTGCAGTTTTACTTCTATTTGCTGCTTTGTTGATGGAACTAGCTGCACAGTCATCAAAAGGGATCGACAAGGATGTATCCCATCTTCCTCATGAATTATCTCCCGTAAGGTCAGCCATTAGTAGTGATGACTTGTTACTGTCTGTTTAGTAGTGATGACTTGTTACTGTCTCTTAGTTCATGGATAATCAATGTCCTAGTTTTGTACGAACTGTTCTTCCGGAGTGAATGCAAATTCTTGTTGTTTGTATCTGATACATTTCTTTTACCCTTTTCTTTTCTCTATGGAGCTTTCACTTCTAGTCAAAACATTTGAACAGTCTGGATGATCCACTAGTACTTTTTTAGCTTCTTAGACTACATGCTACTCACCTGTCAAGAAAAAAAAATGTATTCATGTAGGTCATATTATTTTGCATCTCTGGAAGAGTGAAAGAGCTTTTCAGGTGCTTTCATGTAGCTTATTGGGATGCTTTTGCTTTTTAGAAAAGTTGATGCTGATCAGCATAGTGAGGCTGATGGACGATCATCACCAGCTTTCAAAGTCTCTTCTCCAAAGTCTCCTTCATCCAGGATGAGGCCTCAGCTTTGGGTCATCTTAGATGGGTTTCGGCTTGTATTATCTTCAACTTATTTGTTGAATGTGTCTCTATTCCTGTGGCTGAGTGCAGTTATTTCGTCATTCTTCTATTTTCAGGTAAAATGGAACTCTGCTCCTGTTCATGTACTCTGAATTTCTAAATCACCCTTTCCAAACCAGATTTTATGATTTGACTGAACAGGAAGTAAACTAATTTAGAGAACTATCTATAATTTATCTTGCTTTTTGTTGATTTTGTTATTATTAACCATGAGAAAAGCAAGAGGGAAGAGTAAGAGTGGATTGAAAGTAAGAAAGGGATCAGACCGTGTTTTTTATACATGCACTCTGTTTCTCAGTTGGTCAGAGATAACGCTTATCCTTATCGTATAACTCAGTGGATCTCACATTATCAATTTTTTTCGGCTTTTTATTTATTGATTTTGTAATCCTTATGGCTTAAAACTTAGCAACATAACTCAGTGTCGCTCCCTTCCACTCTTAACCCTTCCGATCTTGGGTATGACTGGGATTTTAATCTCAGGTTTACTGTATGACGGTTCATGCCAAGTGACTACCACTATGATAGCCGGAATATCTGCCAATTTTGCTGTCATATGCTGGCTAATTTTATTTTTTGATATCTGAAACTTGTTTCTTAAACATTTACATACCCGCATAGAATATGTACAAGTAACATGAACCAGAATAAGTAATTATTGGAGCTGGGATTCCACTACAAGTAAATTCAAATTTAGGGAGCTTAAACTTTGTAGGCTTGACTATTGATAAAAAATGATTTGATTTGTTGCCATTGCTCTAGATATGATTTATCCTCATCTATACATGAATTATGCGTATTTCCTCTCACTAATGAATCCTTGTTTTCTTTTGTAGAAAGTAACAGTAATTGCCATGACTGTTTCAAGCTCTCTTGGAAGAAGAAAATTGTTTGCCCAGATAAATAGCTTCATTGCTGTTTTTATCCTTGCTGGACAACTTACTTTAACAGTAAGCTAATAACCAAATATATTTCTTCAATGTTTTGATGTTCTGACTGGTTGTAAAACCAAGAAAATAGATAATACTTACTGGAGTTCCATTATTAAGGAAATCAGTTGCAGAATTATGATCAAATTTAACAGGCGTCTTGCTCTGATTAGTTGTTACTGAGTTTCCCCTGAAGCAATTTTAATCTTTGTATTCCCAAGCCTCAGAGAGGGTAATTTCTGAAAATAAAATAATCTCATGGTTTGTTTGGATGTGGTGGATACAAAGAACATGCATGGTACCTTTATGCAATTGAATCTGAAATTTGTCCCCGTAAAAAATGTAAAGAAGGAAGCTTCGTAGAAGAATTCCGGTACCAAAATGTTTTTAGAAATGATATTCTTTTACACTAATTCAATCTTGAATCTTTAACAAATTGCATGATCTGTAGCAGAGAAATTCATTATGTCAGGTTCTGGTGGTTATTACTGTCTGTTCATTGGGATCTGCAATTACTTTCCTTAATTCTGCTTGATAAATTTCTGCAAGTAATATTTTCTGTGTTTGTGCATCTCTGGGGACAAAACTGCAGTGTTCATTGCATTTCACATTATTAGAGTTCCTGTTTATAATTTGTTGTGCTTTCGCTTATCAAATCAAACACAGGGACGCATCCTTACTTTAGCTGGGGTTACTGCAGCAATATGCTCTGCTCCGGTTGCTGCCTTCTCAAATTTGGTTGCTATTGCTGTTTGGCCAACTTGGGTAGCAGTTGCCATCTGTGAGACTGCACGGAAGGTTTGTCACCATTGGTCCCTTGCCTGCAGTGAAACAGCATTGTGGGTTGTATTTCTTTCTTTCTTCCTTTCCCAGTTATTCTATTTGAATATAATAATGCTTATGTATCCAATTATCTAGAGTATTATTTGGGTGAATGCACTTTCCTCTTAAATTGTTGAGAACACTTGGAAGTATGTCCCATTCATTTTGAGGCCTCACGGTTTGGTTTTACCCTTACTTGCGGGTGGTTACTTATGTAGTGACCAGGCCTGGAAGAGAACTTCTGTTTACTGTGGTCACTCAAGAAGAGAAATACAAAGCTAAGGTTAGTTAGTAGATGTTTCTGCACTAGTAAGTTTTATGTATCCCTGATTGAATTGGGCTATTAATACCAGATTTTGTTAACAAGCAGTAATGTCGTTGCTCAAGGCCACCCAATAGTAAGAAAGAGATGTCTGTTTTTCTTGTAGTGTCATTTGACCATATGAATCCAGAATTTTCAGCAAATTTGTAGACTTTGTTTAACGGCCTTTTCCATTTTTTTATGCAGCTTGTAATTCATGGTGGTTGTATGCTGTAAGGGTTGGTGGAATTGAAAAAATGAAAGACTTACAATGGGCATTTGGTCAATTGTGATGCTTGGATGAACATCCATCTCCGTTTATCTTTAATTTTCTTTAACCCTAATATCCTTGATCTGTTTTAGATTCCAAAATTTCCCGTCCCTTTCCATGCGTTCATTTTATGTTCTTGACCCTAGTTTTTTTTGCAGGTTGCTTGATTTTTCTTTTTGGCTCTAAAAAACATGGTAACCATCTCAACTGTCTTTGATTTGAAAACTTTCTGTCTTTCTCCTGTTTTCTTTGACACTTAATTTTTTTCTTCTTTTGTTAAATGCAGCTTCCTCTTTCTTTTCTTAGGACTGCTCAAGGCCACCCAATGGTAAGAAAGAGATCTCTGTTTTTCTTGTCGTGTCATTTGACCATATGAATCTAGAATTTTCTGCAAATTTGTAGACTTTGTTTTATGATCTTTTTCAAATTTTTTTATGCAGCTTGTAATTCATGGTGGTTGTATGATGTAACAGTTGGTGGAATGGAAAAATGAAGACTTACTATGGGCATTTGGTCAATTGTTATGCTTGGATGAACATCCATCTCCGTTTAGCTTTAATTTTTCTGAACCCTAATATCCTTGATCTGTTTTAGATTTCAAAATTTGCCATCCCTTTCCATGCTTTCATTTTATGTTCTTGACCCCAGCTTTTCTTGCAGGTTGCTTTATTTTTCTTTTTGGATCTAAAAAACATGGTAACCATCTCAACTGTCTTTGATTTGAAAACTTTCTTTCTCCTGTTTTCTTTGACACTTAATTTTTATTTTTGTTGTGTTAACTGCAACTTCCTCTTTCTTTACTCAAGACTACTCAAGGCCACCCAATGGTAAGAAAGAGATGTCTGTTTTTCTTGTCGTGTCATTTGACCTTATGAATCCAGAATTTCTGCAAATTTGTAGGCTTTGTTTTACGCTCTTTTTTGTTTTTTTTTATGCAACTTGTAATTCATGGTGGTTGTATGCTGTAACAGTTGGTGGAATTGAAAAACGGAGAAACTTACAATGGGCATTTGGTCAATTGTGATGCTTGGATGAACATCCATCTCCGTTTAGCTTTAATTTTCCTTAACCCTAATATCCTTGATCTGTTTTAGATTCCAAAATTTGCCATCCCTTTCCATGCATTCATTTTATGTTCTTGACCCTGGCTTTTCTTGCAGGTTGCTTGATTTTTCTTTTTTACTCTAAAAAACATGGTAACCATCTCAACTGTCTTTGATTTGAAAACTTTCTATCTTTCTCCTATTTTCTTTGACACTTTATTTTTTTTTCTTGTATTAACTGCTGCTTCCTATTTCTTAACTCAACACTGCTCAAGGCCACCCAGTGGTAAGAAAGAGATGTTTGTTTTTCTTGTCGTGTCATTTGACCATATGAATCCAGAAGTTTCTGCAAATTTGTAGACTTTGTTTTACGACCTTTATCATTGTTTTTCTGGAGCTTATAATTCATGGTTGTTGCATGCTGTAACAGTTGATGGAATTATAAAAAGGAGAGTACAATGGGCATTTGTTCAATTGTGATGCTTGGATGAACATCCATCTCCGTTTAGCTTTAATTTTCTTTAACCCTAATATCGTTGATCTGTTTTAGATTCCAAAATTTGCCATCCCTTTCCCTGCATTCAATTTATGTTCTTGACCCTGGCTTTTCTTGCAGGTTGCTTGATTTTTCTTTTTGGCTCTAAAAAACATGGTAACCATCTCATTTGTCTTTGATTTGAAAACTTTCTATCTTTCTCCTGTTTTCTTTGACATACTTAATTTTTTTTTTCTTGTGTTAACTGCAGCTTCCTCTTTCTTTACTCAAGATTGCTCAAGGCCACCCAATGGTAAGAAAGAGATGTCTGTTTTCCTTGTAGTGTCATTTGACCATATGATTCCTGAATTTTCTGCAAATTTGTAGACTTTGTTTTACGGCCTTTATCATTTTTTTTATGCAGCTTGTAATTCATCGTGGTTGTATGCTGTAACAGTTGGTGGAATTGAAAAACAGAGACTTACAATGGGCATTTGGTCAATTGTGATGCTTGGATGAACATCCATCTCCGTTTAGCTTTCATTTTCCTTAAATCTAATATCCTTGATCTATTTTAGATTCCAAAATTTGCCATCCCTTTACACGCTTTCATTTTATGTTCTTGACCCTGGCTTTTCTTGCAGGTTGCTTGATTTTTCTGTTTTGCTCTAAAAAACATGGTAACCATCTCAACTGTCTTTGATTTGAAAACTTTTTATCTTTCTGCAGTTTTCTTTGACACTCTTAATTTTTTTTTTCTTGTGTTAAATGCTGCTTCCTATTTCTTTACTCATGACTGCTCAAGGCCACCCAATAGTAAGAAAGAGATGTCTGTTTTTCTTGTCGTGTCATTTGACCATATGAATCCAGAATTTTTTTCAAATTTGTAGACTTTCTTTTATAGCCTTTTCCTTTTTTTTTTTATGCAGCTTGTAATTCATGGTGGTTCTATGATGTAATAGATGGTGGAATTGAAAAACGGAGAAACTTACAATGGGCATTTGGTCAATTGTGATGCTTGGATGAACATCCATCTCCGTTTAGCTTTAATTTTCGCTAACCCTAATATCCTTGATTTGTTTTAGATTCCAAAATTTGCCATACCTTGCAAGTTGCTTGATTTTTCTTTTTGGCTCTAAAAAACATGGTAACCATCTCAACTGTCTTTGATTTGAAAACTTTCTATCTTTCTCATGTTTTCTGACACTTTTTTTTTTCTTGTGTTAGCTGCAGCTTTCTCTTTCCTTACTCAAGACTGCTCAAGGCCACCCAATGGTAAGAAAGAGATGTCTGTTTTTCTTGTCGTGTCATTTGACCAGATGAATCCAGAATTTTCTGCAAATTTGTATACTTTGTTTTACGCTCTTTTCCATTTTTTTATGCAGCTTCTAATTCATGGTGGTTGTATGTTGTAACCGTTGGTGGAATTGAGAAACGGATAGACTTCCGATGGGCATTTGGTATATTGTGATGCTTAGATGAACATCCATCTCTGTTTAGCTTTAATTTTCTTTAACCCTAATATCCTTGATCTGTTTTAGATTCCAAAATTTCCCATCCCTTTCCATGCGTTCATTTTATGTTCTTGACCCTGGCTTTTCTTGCAAGTTGCTTGATTTTTATTTTTGGCTTTAAAAAACATGGTAACCATCTCAACTGTCTTTGATTTCAAAACTTTCTATCTTTCTCCTGTTTTCTGACACTTATTTTTTTTTTCTTGTGTTAGCTGCAGCTTCCTCTTTATTTACTCAAGACTGCTCAAGGCCACCCAATGGTAAGAAAGAGATGTCTGTTTTTCTTGTCGTCTCATTTGACCATACGAATCCAGAATTTTCTGCAAATTTGTAGACTTTGTTTTACAGCCTTTTTCATTTTTTTTATGCAGCTTGTAATTCATGGTGGTTCTATGATGTAATAGTTGGTGGAATTGAAAAACGGAGAAACTTACAATGTGCATTTGGTCAATTGTGATGCTTGGTTGAACATCCATCTCCGTTTAGCTTTAATTTTCCTTAACCCTAATATCCTTGATCTGTTTTAGATTTCAAAATTTGCCATCCCTTTCCATGCTTTCATTTTATGTTCTTGAGCCTGGCTTTTCTTGCAGGTTGCTTGATTTTTCTTTTTAGCTCTAAAAAATAGGGTAACCATCTCAAGTGTCTTTGATTTGAAAACTTTCTATCTTTCTCCTGTTTTCTTTGACTCTCTTCATTTTATTTTTCTTGTGTTAGCTACAGCTTCCTCTTTCTTTACTCAAGAACTGCTCAAGGCCACCCAATGGTAAGAAAGAAATATCTGTTTTTCTTGTAGTGTCATTTGACCATATGAATCCAGAATTTTCTGCAAATTTGTAGACTTTGTTTTACGGCCTTTATCATTTTTTTTATGCAACTTGTAATTCATGGTGGTTGTATGCTGTAACAGTTGGTGGAATTGAAAAACGGAGAAACTTACAATGGGCATTTGGTCAATTGTGATGCTTGGATGAACATCCATCTCCGTTTAGCTTTAATTTTCTTTAACCCTAATATCCTTGATCTGTTTTAGATTCCAAAATGGCTTGATTTTTCTTTTTGGCTCTAAAAAACATGGTAAACATCTCAATTGTCTTTGATTTGAAAACTTTCTATCTTTCTCCTGTTTTCTTTGACACCCTTAAATTTTTTTTCTTATGTTACCTGAAGCTTCCTCTTTCTTTGCTCAAGACTACTCAAGGCCACCCAATGGTAAGAAACAAATGTCTGTTTTTCTTGTCGTGTCATTTGACCATATGAATCCAGAATTTTCTGCAAATTTGTGGACTTTTTTTCGTGCTCTTTTCCAATTTTTTTATGCAGCTTGTAATGGTGGTTGTATGTTGTAACAGTTGGTGGAATTGAAATCGAAGAGACTTACGATGGGCATGTGGTCAATTGTGATGCTTGGATGAACATCCATCTCTGTTTAGCTTTAATTTTCTTTAACCCTAATTACCTTGATCTGTTTTAGATTCCAAAATTTCCCATCCCTTTCCATGCGTTCATTTTATGTTCTTGACACTGGCTTTTCTTGCAGGTTGCTTGATTTTTCTTTTTTGCTCCAAAAAACATGGTAGCCATCTCAACTGTCTTTGATTTGAAAACTTTCTTTCTCCTGTTTTCTTTGACACTCTTAATTTTATTTTTCTTGTGTTAACTGCAACTTCCTCTTTCTTTCCTCAAGACTTCTCAGGCCACCCAATGGTAAGAAAGAAATGTCTGTTTTTCTTCTCGTGTCATTTTACCTTATGAATCCAGATTTTTGTGCAAATTTGTAGACTTTGTTTTACGGCCTTTATCATTTTTTTTATGCAACTTGTAATTCATGGTGGTTGTATGATGTAACAGTTGGTGGAATTGAAAAACGGAAAGACTTACAATAGGCATTTGGTCAATTGTGATGCTTGGATGAACATCCATCTCTGTTTAGCTTTAATTTTCTTTAACTCTAATATCCTTAATTTGTTTTAGATTCCAAAATTGGCCATCCCTTTCCATGCTTTCATTTTATGTTCTTGACCCTGGCTTTTCTTGCAGGTTGCTTGATTTTTCTTTTTTGCTCCAATAAACATGGTAACCATCTCAACTGTCTTTGATTTGAAAACTTTCTATCTTTCTCCTGTTTTCTTTGACACTCTTAATTTTATTTTTCTTGTGTTAACTGCAACTTCCTCTTTCTTTCCTCAAGACTGCTCAGGCCACCCAATGGTAAGAAAGAGATGTCTGTTTTTCTTGTCGTGTCATTTTACCTTATGAATCCAGATTTTTGTGCAAATTTGTAGACTTTGTTTTACGGCCTTTATCATTTTTTTTATGTACCTTGTAATTCATAGTGGTTGTATGCTGTAACAGTTGGTGGAATTGAAAAACGAAGAAACTTACAATGGGCATTTGGTCATTTGTGATGCTTGGATGAACATCCATCTACGTTTCGTTTTAATTTTCTTTAACCCTAATATCCTTGATCTGTTTTAGATTCCAAAATGGCTTGATTTTTCTTTTTGGCTCTAAAAAACATGGTAAACATCTCAATTGTCTTTGATTTGAAAACTTTCTATCTTTCTCCTGTTTTCTTTGACACCTTTAATTTTTTTTTTCTTGTGTTAACTGCAGCTTCCTCTTTGTTTGCTCAAGACTGCTCAAGGCCACCCAATGGTAAGAAACAGATGTCTGTTTTTCTTGTCATGTCATTTGACCATATGAATCCAGAATTTTCTGCAAATTTGTAGACTTTGTTTTACGGCCTTTATCATTTTTTTTATGCAGCTTTTAATTCATAGTGGTTGTATGCTGTAACAGTTGGTGGAATTGAAAAACGGAGAGACTTACGATGGACATTTGGTCAATTGTGATGCTTGGATGAACATCCATCTCTGTTTAGCTTTAATTTTCTTTAACCCTAATATCCTTGATCTGTTTTAGATTCCAAAATTTCCCATCCCTTTCCATGCGTTCATTTTATGTTCGTGACCTTGGCTTTTCTTGCAGGTTGCTTGATTTTTCTTTTTTGCTCTAAAAAACATGTAACCATCTCAACTGTCTTTGATTTGAAAACTTTCTATCTTTCTCCTGTTTTCTTTGACACTTAATTTTTTTTTCTTCTGTTAACTGTTGCTTCCTATTTCTTTGATTTGAAAACTTTCTTTCTCTAGTTTTCTTTGACATACTTAATTTTTTTTTTCTTGTGTTAACTGCACCTTCCTCTTTCTTTATTCAAAACTGCTCAAGGCCACGCAATGGTAAGAAAGAGATGTCCGTTTTTCTTGTCGTGTCATTTGACCATATGAGTCCAGAATTTTCTGCAAATTTGTAGACTTTGTTTTACAGCTTTTTCCATTTTTTTTATGCAGCTTGTAATGGTGGTTGTATGTTGTAACCGTTGGTGGAATTGAAAAACAGAGAGGCTTACGATGGGCATTTGGTCAATTGTGATGCTTGGTTGAACATCCATCTCCGTTTAGCTTTAATTTTCCTTAACCCTAATATCCTTGATCTGTTTTAGATTCCAAAACTTGCCATCCCTTTCCATGCTTTCATTTTATGTTCTTGACCCTGGCTTTTCTTGCAGGTTGCTTGATTTTTCTTTTTGGCTCTAAAAAACTTGGTAACCATCTCAAGTGTCTTTGATTTGAAAACTTTCTATCTTTCTCCTGTGTTCTTTGACACTCTTAATTTTATTTTTCTTGTGTTAACTGCAGCTTCCTCTTTCTTTACTCAAGACTGCTCAAGGCCACCCAATGGTAAGAGAAAGATGTATGTTTTTCTTGCCGTGTCATTTGACCATATGAATCCAGAATTTTCGGCAAATTTGTAGACTTTGTTTTACGGCCTTTTTCTTTTTTTTTTATGCAGTTTGTAATTCATGGTGGTTGTATGTTGTAAGAGTTGGTGGAACTGAAAGAAGGAGAGACTTACAATGGGCATTTGGTCAATTGTGATACTTGGATGAACATCCATCTTTGTTTAGCTTTAATTTTCTTTAACCCTAATATCCTTGATCTGTTTTAGATTCCAAAATTTCCCATCCCTTTCCATGCCTTCATTTTATGTTCTTGACCCTGGCTTTTCTTGCAAGTTGCTTGATTTTTATTTTTGGCTCCAAAAAACATGGTTACCATCTCAACTGTCTTTTATTTGAAAACTTTCTATCTTTCTCCTGTTTTCTTTGACACTCTTAATTTTATTTTTCTTGTGTTAGCTGCAGCTTCCTCTTTCTTTGCTCAAGACTGCTCAAGGCCACCCAATGGTAAGAAAGAGATGTCTATTTTTCTTGTCGTGTCATTTGACCATGTGAATCTAGAATTTTCTACAAATTTGTAGACTATATTTTACAAACTTTTCCATTTTTTTATGCATCTTGTAATTCATGGCTATTCTTCTAGGTGTTTCTAGAGTGGCTTGTAAGATAGGATGGATAGACTTATAGTCACAACACAAGAACTTTGAACTGTGAATTTGCTTTATTGTTTCTTCACGTGATAAATGACTAGTCTTAGCTTCAGTTTTTTGTTCTTGGCTTTTAATGTATTGTTAAACTATTGTGTCTTGTAATTAATGTTTGAAATCTATTTATCGGATTTGCCAGCCGATATCTTTAATGAAATCCTAGGCGATGATGTTTTGGTCTTGCCCCCACATGTACTCGGTACTTACTGAGATAGGTGATGTTTCTATGCTTCCACTTAAGCATTCATCTTTTGAGAAGTGACATGCTCTCTTTTATTGGAACATATAGGTATAACTGGAGTGTGAAAGAGTTGCATAAAATGCTTCATTGGTGCAATGAGCAACTTCAGCAGTTCAGCCATATGAACAAGAAGGCACTAGATCAACATGAGGTAAGTGACGAGGCACTCCAGAAAAGGCAAGCTGAACTTGAGGCAAGTGACGAGGTACTATGGTACTGGATTTTAATGTTTAAATATCTTCTGTTTTACTTATTGTTTTTAACGTGGGATTATAATTGTAGTTTTGTGAGTATGAAAATGATATTTCTCTCATTCTTGATGCATGAGTACAGTATGTATATATACAGGTCTAGGATTAATCTAAATCCCTAGAATCAAGCTATAATTGAATGTATATAAATCAGCCCTGCAATCAGCCCTATAACTGACAGCCCTATAGTTGACTTACTCTATTTAGAACAATAATCAATCCTATAATTGATTTACTATATTTAAAACAATAATTTACTTATCTTTACTTCAACGACAAACATAAGCACTAAAAAAGCAGACTGAGCGTGAGCTTGATGTGAAAGACCTGCTAGAGAGAATTTCAGGACATATCCAAGCCAAGGTATCAAACTCTAGCAAAGAGAAAAATGCTAATTATTTTTTGGGGATAAAGAATGTTGAATGCTTTTATTTAACATGTGCCTTGCTTTCAGGATGATGCTATGATTTAACGTGTGCTATGCTAAAATGTAAGGTATCTCCTCAACTAAAATTTTCCACATTGTTATCTAAGCTATAATTTCAGCTGATAGGGCCTCACATTAGGTTTTTATCCTCTACTTTCAATAAACTAATGCATACAAATAACATGGTAGATAATAATAAAACATAGTCTAGTAGATGAAGAATTTGCAAATAAGTAATTATAAAATTATTATTTAAGAATTATTTGGATATTTTGTTACTTAAATTAATTTGTAAGGGAATTTATACCTGCTTTCATTTGACCTAGTGTAGGGTTTGGGGGACCTATATAGGCACACATATTTTTGAGTCTTAATACTATATGCTTGTCGAGTGAAATTTGATTTTTTGTAATTTTACTTGTTTCCTTACTCTTGTGGATATCAACTCTTCTACTTTCGTTGTAGATTCCTCATAATTCATTTTATTACATCACTTTTTATCACTACTATAATCAGATAGCAACCATGATTATCGATCTAAATTTTTTGTGCTCTAGCCTTTTCAATTGTTAAGACATCTTAATAGAAAGCTTCTCCATATGGTTTCACATTTGACTTAAACACTATTGATTTTTCTTTTCCTATTTTTACTAGGTTCTTTGTCTGCTTGGCTTCTCGGATTAGTTCAGGTATTCCTCACTTGGCTTCTTGCATCATTCTTATAACAACCCGTGACATCACATAGGTAATTTACGTATAATGTTAAATATTTTCTCTCTTAGAGTTGTGTTCCCAATTTGCCAGACGGTCTGGCATAATCACTAGCAGTTTCTTGACCTTCTGCCCTGGTCACTTTATCGTTTGAATGATGCACTTTATATCAATATGTATTTTGAGCAACTTATTTCATGTGGTGGTTGGGTATAATAACATATCAAGTCTAATAATTAGGCACCTTAATGCTTTGAAATGAGGACAAGCCACTTTTTTCCCCTAGGATTTGTGCAGGTTAGTTCTCCATCGAGCTTGTTCTAACCGAAATAGTATTGATACAACAAAAACTTTGATTTGAGTTTTGAGTTTTGGTCTACACACGATTGAAAACTCAGTAATTACCTGTGCTATATATCTCTACGTGTTTTGTTAATTGATTGTTGATGTTTTCATTAGCTTGTTCTGCAAATTTGGGTTGAAAGTTTTTGGTGCGACTCTTTGTTGATTGCTTTTGGAATCCATGGATGGATAGTTGTGAGAAAAAGTTTCAATTTGATAATTGTGGTCGATTAGTCCCACGTGTAAAAGCAAGCAAGGCTATAAAGTACCTACATATAGCCTTTTTCCTTGATGTGATAGTTTTAAGTAACTTAAATTATTTGATCGACATGTTCTTGGATACTCGTGGAGCATTGTTTATGCCTGAGGGGTTGTCTATAAATGTAGATGCTTTTTAAAAATTTACATGAGCTAAATTGTTAGTGATGTTGATATGACTCGTGCAATAGGCTGCATGCTTATATCGTTGATTATTCTTCTTATTCTTCTAAGTATTTGCCTAAACCATGATATGTGGAGATTTGGATGTGTCCATAAATTGATGGTGTGGTCTGCAAAATTATGGATAGTTACGATAAAAATCTTATATGTTATTTTACATGATGATCCTTATACATGTTTATGATGTCTTAACTATATACATGTTTATAATTAGCTTACCATACTTGCTATATATACTCTCTTAAATAGAAAAGGAGATTTAGCTTACCATGTATAGCTTCCTAAGATCACTCTAGTTCACGATTGAAAACTCAGTAATTACCTGTGCTATGTATCTCTACGTGTTTTGTTAATTGATTGTTGATGTTTTCATTAGCTTGTTCTGCAAATTTGGGTTGAAAGTTTTTGGTGCGACTCTTTGTTGATTGCTTTTGGAATCCATAGATGGATAGTTGTGAGAAAAAGTTTCAATTTGATAATTGTGGTCGATTAGTCCCACGTGTAAAAGCAAGCAAGGCTATAAAGTACCTACATATAGCCTTTTTCCTTGATGTGATGGTTGTAAGTAACTTAAATTATTTGATCGACATGTTATTGGATACTCGTGGAGCATTGTTAATGTCTGAGGGGTTGTCTATAAATGTAGATGCTTTTTAAAAATTTACATGAGCTAAATTGTTAGTGATGTTGATATGACTCCTACAATGGGCTGCATGCTTATATCGTTGATTATTCTTCTTATTCTTCTAGGTGTTTACCTAAACCGTTATATTCGGAGATTTGGATGTGTCCATAAATTGATGGTGTGGTCCGCAAAATTATGGATAGTTACGATAAAAATCTTATATGTTATTTTACATGATGATCCTTATACATGTTTATGATGCCTTAACTATATACATGTTTATAATTAGCTTATCATGCTGGCTATATATATCTCGTAAATAGAAAAGGAGATTTAGCTTACCATTTATAGCTTTCTAAGATCACTCTAGTACACGATTGAAAACTCAGTAATTAGTTGTGCTATATGTCTCTACGTGTTTTGTTAATTGATTGTTGATGTTTTCATTAGCTTGTTCTGCAAATTTGGGTTGAAAGTTTTTGGTGCGACTCTTTATTGATTGCTTTTGGAATCCATGGATGGATAATTGTTAGAAAAAGTTTTAATTTGATAATTGTGGTCGATTAATCCCACGTGTAAAATCAAGCAAGGCTATAAAGTAACTACATATAGCCTTTTTTCTTGATGTGATGGTTGTAAGTAACTTAAATTATTTGATCGACATGTTCTTGGATACTCGTGGAGCATTGTTTATGCCTGAGGGGTTGTCTATAAATATAGATGCTTTTTAAAAATTTACATGAGCTAAATTGTTAGTGATGTTGATATGACTCCTGCAATGGGCTGCATGCTTATATCGTTGATTATTCTTCTAAGTATTTGCCTAAACCGTGATATGTGGAGATTTGGATGTGTCCATAAATTGATGGTGTGGTCTGCAAAATTATGGATAGTTACGATAAAAATCTTATATGTTATTTTACATGATGATCCTTGTACATGTTTATGATGCCTTAACTATATACATGTTTATAATTAGCTTACCATACTCTCTTAAACAGAAAAGGAGATTTAGCTTACCATGTATAGCTTCCTAAGATCACTCTAGTTCACGATTGAAAACTCAGTAATTACCTGTGCTATATATCTCTACGTGTTATGTTAATTGATTGTTGATGTTTTCATTAGCTTGTTCTGCAAATTTGGGTTGAAAGTTTTTGGTGCGACTCTTTATTGATTGCTTTTGGAATCCATGGATGGATAGTTGTGAGAAAAAGTTTCAATTTGATAATTGTGGTCACTTAGTCCCACGTGTAAAATCAAGCAAGGCTATAAAGTACCTACATATAGCCTTTTTCCTTGATGTGATAGTTGTAACTTAAATTATTTGATCGACATGTTCTTGGATACTCGTGGAGCATTGTTTATGCCTGAATGCTTGTCTATAAATGTAGATGCTTTTTAAAAATTTACATGAGCTAAATTGTCAGTGATGTTGATATGACTCCTGCAATGGCTGCATGCTTATATCGCTGATTATTCTTCTTTCATAGCTGTATATCCCATTATTATCTCTCTCAGATTTTCATTATTGTTTAGGCCTAGGATTAAAGGATCTGATTATGTTTATTAGACCCTAAAATTAAGGGATTTGATCATTCTTGTTGTGTGTGTGTGTGTGTGTGGGTGGGTGTAACTCTCTTAGTGAAAGAAACAGAAAGCATTTTAGAAATTCTCTTGTATTATCTTGTCATCAACACACTTCTTGAATACTACAAGGGTGTAGCTTAGAATAAGCTAAAATGTAAGGTATCTCCTCAACTAAGTTTCTACATATTATTACATAAGCTATGATTTCAGCTGAAAATTTCCCTCACATTAAACTAATTCATATAGCTGAGATGATAGATAATAATAAAACATGGTCTAGAGAACACAATTATTTAAGAATTATTTGGGTATTTTATTTCCTACTTTGGTATGACCTAGTGTAGGATTTGGGGACCTGAATAGGCACCCATTTTTTCGAGTCGTAATGCTAGATGCTTGTCGAGTGAAATTTGATTTTTTGCATGTTTCCTTACTCTTGTGGATATGTCGACTTCTACTTTCCTTGTAGATTCAAGAAAGCTTCTTGTGGATTTCTAGGTTTCTTTTCTTCACTAATTGTTGGGTGATATTTTGTTTTTGTTTTCCTTAAATCCTTTGGTAAGCTTGCGTTGCAGTCTTTTGTTTTGATATGCGTGATTTTAATCAGCATTTCAATTTTGTTTGTTGTTTCATCTGTTCAGAATGACGACACAATTATTTTATCAATAGAGATGCACATCGTTCACGTGTTTGCTCTTTATGCTTATGTTTTGTGTTAACACATGCTCCTGCCCGTTATATTTTCCTAAATCTTTGTCGTGCTTTCCTAGGATGCCAATAAGGCTGTTATATGTTTTGCTGGCAATGATAGTTTGTTTTTAAACCTTGGATGTGTCTTTATACTGTGATTGTGCGATGCTCTTATTAGCGTTTCTTTAATGGGTGCTGGTAAGGATTATGAGTGTTATTTTTATCAATAGATGCACATAATTCACATAATTTGCCCTTTATGCCCATGTTTTGTGTTAACACATGCTGCTGCTTATAATTTTCTTCCAGATCATTTTCATGCTTTTCTAGGCTGCCAATAAGGCTCTTACGTGTTCTATTGGCAATGATAGTTTGTTTTTAAATTTTGATGACTCTTCATAGTGTGACTGTGCGATGCTCTTATTAGCGTTTCTGTAATCGATGTTGGAAAGCATTATGAGCATTATTCAATTAGGAAAAAATTGTTGCTCCTGTAACTTGACTACACCTATTGGAGAAATCAGTTGAGAATATAATTGATTTGGTGACTGCCTTTATTTTTAACAAAACTAGTTTCCATTATATTCATGCAATGACTGTTTTTCTACTTTATTATGCATGGTGGATTGAATGGGTTCCCTTATAGATGCCTTATCTAATGAATTCATTTCCATTGGAGATGCCTTTGTGATGGATGGTTTCTGCACAATTGTGTTGGTTCATTTACATTTTCATTGTGTCACTTTCTACATGCAACCATTGATTTATTTAATTTTTATCTTGAGAGAATATATGACCTGAGTGCATTTGAGTAGTTAAGGCCAAATGATGAGTTTGGGATCTTTTGGTGAGTACACCTGCGCAACATTCATAGCGTTCCAACATTGTTTACCTTTAGGAACCCCATTAAGCTCTTTTGCTTCTATTCCTCACAGCTCATTTTGTTACATCACTTTTAGTCACTAATGTACTTGGATGGCAACCATGATTATTGATTTGAATGTTTTGTGCTCTAACCTTTTCAATTGTTAAGTCATCTTAATAGAGAGGTTCTCCGTATGGTTGCACATTTTGCCCAAACACTGTTGATTTTTCTTTTCCCATTTTTACTATGTTCTTTGTCTGCTCGGCTTTTTGGATTAGTTCAAGTAATCCTCACTTGGCTTCTTGCATCATTCCTATAACAACCCGTGACATCACGCAAGTAATTTACCTATTCTATTCTATTATGTTAAATATTCTCTCTTATACTGTGTTCCCAGTCTGCTAGACGATATGGCATAATCACTAGCACTCTTGACCTTCTGCCATGGACACTTTATCGTTTAAATGATGTACTTCATATCAGTATGTCTTTCGAGCAACTTATTTCAGATGGATTCTAGAGACTAATTTCACAACTAATCTACAGCTTCTTATTTCTTTAATCAAGACTGCTCAAGGCCACCTAATGGTAAGAAAGAGATGTCTGTTTTTCTTGTTGTGTCATTTGACCATATGAATCCAGAATTTTCTGCAAGTTTGTAGACTTTGTTTTACGGCCTTTTCCATTTTTTTTTGCAGCTTGTAATTCATGGTGGTTGTACGCTGTAATAGTTGGTGGAATTGAAAAACGGAGAGACTTACAATGGGCATTTGGTCAATTGTGATGCTTGGATGAACATCCATCTCCGTTTAGCTTTAATTTTCTTTAACGCTAATATCCTTAATCTGTTTTAGAATCCAAAATTTCCCCTCCCTTTCCATGCGTTCATTTTATGTTCTTGACCCTGGCTTTTCTTGCAGGTTGCTTGATTTTTCTTGTGTTAACTGCTGCTCCCTCTTTCTTTACTGAAGACTGCTCAAGGCCACCCAATGGTAAGAAAGAGATGTCTGTTTTTCTTGTCGTGTCATTCGACCATATGAAACCAGAATTTTCTGCAAATTTGTAGACTTTGTTTTACGACCTTTATCATTTTTTTTATGCAGCTTTTAATTCATAGTGGTTGTATGCTGTAACAGTTGGTGGAATTGAAAAACGGAGAAACTTACAATGGGCATTTGGTCAATTGTGATGCTTGGATGAACATCCATCTCCGTTTATCTTTAATTTTCTTAAACCCTAATATCCTTGATCTGTTTTAGATTCCAAAATTTCCCATCCCTTTCCATGCGTTCATTTTATGTTCTTGACACTGGCTTTTCTTGCAGGTTGCTTGATTTTTCTTTTTTGCTCCAAAAAACATGGTAACCATCTTAACTGTCTTTGATTTGAAAACTTTCTATCTTTCTCCTGTTTTCTTTGACACTTTTAATTTTATTTTTCTTGTGTTAACTGCAACTTCCTCTTTCTTTCCTCAAGACTGCTCAGGCCACCCAATGGTAAGAAAGAGATGTCTGTTTTTCTTCTCGTGTCATTTTACCTTATGAATCCAGATTTTTGTGCAAATTTGTAGACTTTGTTTTACGACCTTTATCATTTTTTTTATGCAGCTTGTAATTCATGGTGGTTGTATGATGTAACAGTTGGTGGAATTGAAAAACGGAGAGACTTACAATAGGCATTTGGTCAATTGTGATGCTTGGATGAACATCCATCTCTTTTTAGCTTTAATTTTCTTTAACTCTAATATCCTTAACTTGTTTTAGATTTCAAAATTTGCCATCCCTTTCCATGCGTTCATTTTATGTTCTTGACCCTGGCTTTTCTTGCAGGTTGCTCGATTTTTATTTTTGCTCTAAAAACCATAGTAACCATCTCAACTGTCTTTGATTTGAAATCTTTCTATCTTTCTCCTGTTTTCTTTGACACTCTTAATTTTATTTTTCTTGTGTTAGCTACAGCTTCCTCTTTCTTTACTCAAGACTGCTCAAGGCCACCCAATAGTAAGAAAGAGATGTCTGTTTTTCTTGTAGTGTCATTTGACCATATGAATCCAGAATTTTCAGCAAATTTGTAGACTTTGTTTAACGGCCTTTTCCATTTTTTTATGCAGCTTGTAATTCATGGTGGTTGTATGCTGTAAGGGTTGGTGGAATTGAAAAAATGAAAGACTTACAATGGGCATTTGGTCAATTGTGATGCTTGGATGAACATCCATCTCCGTTTATCTTTAATTTTCTTTAACCCTAATATCCTTGATCTGTTTTAGATTCCAAAATTTCCCGTCCCTTTCCATGCGTTCATTTTATGTTCTTGACCCTAGTTTTTTTTGCAGGTTGCTTGATTTTTCTTTTTGGCTCTAAAAAACATGGTAACCATCTCAACTGTCTTTGATTTGAAAACTTTCTGTCTTTCTCCTGTTTTCTTTGACACTTAATTTTTTTCTTCTTTTGTTAAATGCAGCTTCCTCTTTCTTTTCTTAGGACTGCTCAAGGCCACCCAATGGTAAGAAAGAGATCTCTGTTTTTCTTGTCGTGTCATTTGACCATATGAATCTAGAATTTTCTGCAAATTTGTAGACTTTGTTTTATGATCTTTTTCAAATTTTTTTATGCAGCTTGTAATTCATGGTGGTTGTATGATGTAACAGTTGGTGGAATGGAAAAATGAAGACTTACTATGGGCATTTGGTCAATTGTTATGCTTGGATGAACATCCATCTCCGTTTAGCTTTAATTTTTCTGAACCCTAATATCCTTGATCTGTTTTAGATTTCAAAATTTGCCATCCCTTTCCATGCTTTCATTTTATGTTCTTGACCCCAGCTTTTCTTGCAGGTTGCTTTATTTTTCTTTTTGGATCTAAAAAACATGGTAACCATCTCAACTGTCTTTGATTTGAAAACTTTCTTTCTCCTGTTTTCTTTGACACTTAATTTTTATTTTTGTTGTGTTAACTGCAACTTCCTCTTTCTTTACTCAAGACTACTCAAGGCCACCCAATGGTAAGAAAGAGATGTCTGTTTTTCTTGTCGTGTCATTTGACCTTATGAATCCAGAATTTCAGCAAATTTGTAGGCTTTGTTTTACGCTCTTTTTTGTTTTTTTTATGCAACTTGTAATTCATGGTGGTTGTATGCTGTAACAGTTGGTGGAATTGAAAAACGGAGAAACTTACAATGGGCATTTGGTCAATTGTGATGCTTGGATGAACATCCATCTCTGTTTAGCTTTAATTTTCCTTAACCCTAATATCCTTGATCTGTTTTAGATTCCAAAATTTGCCATCCTTTTCCATGCATTCATTTTATGTTCTTGACCCTGGCTTTTCTTGCAGGTTGCTTGATTTTTCTTTTTTACTCTAAAAAACATGGTAACCATCTCAACTGTCTTTGATTTGAAAACTTTCTATCTTTCTCCTATTTTCTTTGACACTTTATTTTTTTTCTTGTATTAACCATCTCAACAAGGCACATATATATACACCGGACTCTTTGTGCAATCATGAAATAAGTGCCTAGAGTTTTGGCTAAGAGGGTGAGAGACCATGGTCACCCTAACATGCCCTCAAGGAGGTTACCACTTATTTTCTAGCTTATGAGAATGATGACACTATAGACACAAATAGCGTAGCCCTCAGAAAATTAGAATCTCACTAATATCTGAAAGCTCACTTGGAATCTCTCCAAATAATGAACAAAAACTTCATAAAACTAAACTGCTTCTATTAGTCAAAATCAGGCTTTAAATAATCGAATTACAAATAACTGAAATTGAAAGATTAAACGACTAACTATCTGTTACATAAACCAACACCCATGTTCCACCACTTGTTCATAAATCAAGAGAAAGTGGGCAATTATTGACAAATAAAGAAAAAAAAGAAGCAGACGTAATCCATAATAATAGAGGTAGTGGGTAATTATTGATAATTAAAGGAAATAAGAAACGCATGCAAATATGTTTAGTTAACTGATTATGGCTGGTCATGTAGTTCTGGTAAATGCATCAGAGAATTCATTATCTTAGTCTGATTAGTGTTCATGCTTCTACCCTAGTATTGTAAAGTATTTATTAGGCCCTTTCTAACGCATGTGATTAGAAAATTAAGATCAAGCTCAATCTCTCACCTATTAAAGCTCAATTGTGAAGGTGTGTAATTTAAGCTTGAAATTAGGGATGATAATAGATATTGACGGATCGGGTTTTGGGTATCCATTATTCAACTATTATTCAATATTCAACAAAAAATAGGAATACATATATATGAAGTATGCATGTATTTAGTCAATGATATATTGTTTGCCTTTAAGCCAAGGGTATTTTTATCTTTTCATACAATAATCAGTCATTATGGATTTGTCTGGGGGTATTTCTGTCCATTCAATATATTTATGAATAGTAAAAGAACGAAAATACCCCTGGAATAAAAAAAAAACTAGCATTGTAAGGCAAGGGTGTTGTCTTTTTCTTTTTTAGAATATAATAAGATTACGTATGTAACTTTAAGGACATAAATATTATGCCATTGAAACAAGGGTTTTGGTGTCTTTTTCTCACTATTTTTTTTTTGTAATTATTGGTTTGGTTGATGGTTGTAACGTAATTTACCATTTAATTCATGATTTTTAAATGCAAAAAGTTGTTGGCGCGTGGACGACGCTCCACACTTTGGACGACGCGTGCACCATCTCCTGGTAGTGTAAAATGAAGGTATGAATATGTTGTTGCTATGTTATATGTGTTTATTTTTTTGCAGAAACAAGGAGATAGAAATAAAAAAAGGATATTATGTAACATGATGCCTTAATTGCACTCTTTCCAACTTAATCACAACTTATTGATCAATGTTTTTGGATATCATCAACCATTTGTAACCAACAAGGAAATGGACATCATTTAATGTTTACTATCATAATCATGAGAAGAGATTGTAGTGACTTGTAAATGACATCATGAAAATAGTTATGAATATTATTTTTTGTTATGCTTGAATTGAATTTGGTTTGGAGGCCATTTATCATTGTTCTCATGGATCTTTAGGTGGCAAGTTTCGTTTTGGAACTCATTGTTGCTTATTGCATTGATAAATTTTTGTAATTGATTCTAAGGAACTAAATTTGTTGTCTAAACCCATTATAATTTGGGTGCAAAGGCCATTAAAAGACCACAACTGGAAATGTTTGTCATACATATTGAACTGCTACTCTGCAACTTAATGTTGAGAGTTGTACGCATGTGGTCTCTATAAATTTGTCTAGAATGACATATATTCATTACATAGGATAGCTGGCCCAAAGAGCACTTCTAAAATGGTGATTGCTCATCTTTAGAGGTATCAGTTCGGTGATTTAGTTTTAAATTGTTCATGTTTGTAAAATTCCTGTAATTTGTTAGATTTTATTGTTGCTTTTGTTTTTGTCGTTGCAATTTGTGGAATGATTTCCTCGAAGCACAACATGTTTTGACAATAAATTTCTAATCCTTCTTCTTTTCAACTCGATTTAATAGGAGTTCACATCTTTACGTGCAAAAGTCACTGCACTAGAGCATAATCTTCATAAATCTTGTCAAGAGGCCTCTAATAATCATTATCTCTGTTGTCAGTTAGAAAAGGTATTGTTATACCATTACTTTATGGATTTTGGTTATCCATTATGGCTAATAATCTTTTATTTTATCTGCAGTTTAAGAGCATTTCTGGATTTGTTTTTTGTTGCTCAGCTTTGTTGTTTGGTTTAATCTATTGTTTTTTTTTTCTGGTGGTGTTCTATTTTCAGGAATATCATGTATCGGGTATCCCATTGGTAATATTGTTTTGATTTGTTTACCATGTTCCAAGTTTAAGGGTTCACTTAGATTGGGGTAATGGCAATTGGGTTTCTTCAAAGAAGAGGGTTTCCTGATTATCTTATGTGTTCTTTTCTCGACAAGGAAACATTATCATTAATATCTTATGTTTTGTAGGTTAACTTGTTGAATTGCTCCATTCATTAGGGAAAAGAGGGAGGGGCTTGGCTATTATATGCTTGAAAAGTGTATTTTGCGGGACTGATAAGAGAGTGTGTTTGGTCTGTAAGGATTTCCTTATCCAAAACTTGGATAGCGCAACCCCATACACCTAGCCCATTTCAGTTCGAAAGTTAATTGTGTTTGTAAATTATTTTTTCATTGTGATTATTTTTTTATATATGTTATCTTATTTATTTGTTGTGTGTCTACTATATAATATATTGAGTGATGAGTATTTTAAATTTATGGACTGAAGGATTATTCCCTTTTTATGTGTTAATAGTCAAATTTATCTCTTGCATTGCTATCCAAGAAAACAATGCACTTAACGAGCTTTTGTTCTAGGGTCCCTTAACTTTCCCTCTAAAAAAACATGGATTAGGGCATTTCTATGCAGCGTCTGTGGCAAAGATTTTCAAATGTGTGTTTACTGTTATATTGCAACTACTAGAGAAATGTAACTAGATCAGAAACTTCTTCCCATTAAATATAGAATTCTTCTAAAAGAAATTGTTTATCTTGTAATCTAGTGCACTGAGATTCATGTTTAGAAATTATGGTAGTTCCATAAGTCTGTCATTTATTAGAATTATGAACATTTAATATATATATCATCACTTTGTCATCATATAGGTATGTGTGGGGGATCCTTTTACTTGACTCAATCTTTAGAAAAGTAAAGAATTTAACAATATCTTACAAAATCGAGTACCAACTTGATGTTGGAGTATTTTTTGATACTAAGATAAGTAAATAAAATGCAAATTAAAATAAATTATCAACTTTAAATCCCAATTAACACAAAGTGGAAGGATTAAATTAAAAATAAAAAAAAAATCAATAACTGAGGAAAAATGCCAAAACATATATAAAAAGAACTACATAACGCTTTGGATTCCTATTATAACAAGAATCTTCTTCAAATAGATAAAAGACAACAAATAACAAATAATGCCCTCTCCAAGTATGAAAACTTTTGAATTTAATTACTTATCGTAGTTGCACATAATAAACTATGTTAGGAAATCCTAGCAAAAAATGAAAAAATAATAATGAGGTTGATTTCCTTTTATTGCTGTCTATAAGGTTTTCTTTTGTAGCTAGGATTTTATTAAATAATCCTTACCATATAATGAAAACTTTATTTATGCTAATAAGAGTCTTGTATAATTATAAAATCTCTCAAAATTAGTTGTTAAATATCCTTGCATTGTTAGCAAAAAAAATCTTTTTCAAATAGAAAGTCTACAAGATAAAAAAAGACAACAACTAACAAAATTCATGTTGTATTTGCTTGCCTGTATCGCAAGAGATTCTCGAACTCTATGATTGACTTTAAATTTTAACCCAATATTTACAACTCATGATACGTGCTCTTCTATTTCTCAAAGGTCATATCAGTCCATTGATGACAATGAAAGTCATTGATGTTATTCCTCTCTTATATCATATATAGGGAAAATGCTAGCATTATAGGCCGTAAATGGCTTACGATCAAGATATGTAAAAGCTAAGTATTATTATACCAGTCTCATTTGTTATGATGTAGTTTAAAGCTTTGAATGGTTTTTGAAATAACTAATAATATGGAATTAACAATTTGAGTTTAAAATTTAAAAGAAAAAAGCATTGTTTGTTTCAAAGCTATCCTCGTGCACTTCAAGTTTGAGTATGTGTGTGTGTAAAATCTTGGTTTCTATTGTGACTAAAGCCACCCCTTAGCTTTGTCTCTAATGTTAGCCTTCAACTTAGTAGCTTGCAAGCCTAATTGAACTTCTAGGAGATGTGGTGTTTCATCACTTGGATATATGTATAGTTTCAGTATAGTCACTTTGGAAATTCTAACAAGGCTTGATATTTCTCCATTGTAGGAGTTAGGTCTATGTAAATTACCACAAATTCATTTTCCAATACAGAACCATGGTTTTGATAGCATCATCTTGTACAAGGACTCGTAACAGATTAGCTATAACGTCCTAACATTCACTAAATAAACTTTTGTCTTTCATGTTTAACCTCTCAAAATAGCCCTTAGCTTGGTGACTTCATTGGTTGTCCTAGTAACATTAAGTGTTGAAGTTAATGCATTTTTCAAGTTTAGACAATTCTCCTCACGATGTTGTAGTGTCTCATATTCAACTAGGAAATCCACAAAGGACCGTTAACAGTTTAGCCTTGTTAGAAGCTGACACTAACCTATTTGAAAACATCAAGAATGGTCTGTCAACTTTAACACTGCATAATAGAAGAAGAAAAAACATGGTTGTATACCTCATGTCCTAAAGGTAACCAAAGAATAGGTTTAAGTTTCATCTATATGTGAATTGGTAATCTAACTTATAGCGGGTGCGCGAGCGTCGACGCGACGTTGTCTGGCGACGGCGAAGGCTTTTTGTTGTGCCTCTTGTTGTGAGGTGTTGTGTGTTGGGAAGGTTTTTTGGATTTAATTCTAAAATTATGATTAATGTTTAGGAGGTGCCACCTAGTATTATGGTCACTAAGAACCTATGGTCTGTGAGAGTTTAGGTAAGGAACTGGTTGTGCAAGGGGAAGAGGCGTTACCCCTAGTACACCCTACCTAAAGTAAGCTACATTGTTGTTTGATTGTTTTTCTAGGCTGGGTTTCTATTTGCTGGTCTTTCCTAAGGTTTAAGGCAGATCTCTCTTCATGAGAAAGTCTCTACCTTATTGGGTTAAATCCTAACCATTCTAAATTCTGAATTTTAACATCGCATTTTTACACCTTGTATCTTTAATAACTGAAGGTGTACTTTATCATGTAATTTTACACCCCATAGATATTAAAGTCTACATCTAGACCCCCTAAAAAAGGATTGGAAAAAGGTTTTTGATTTTTTGACCAAACTCTAATGAATGATCATAAACTGGTTATGATATTCATTTTTTTTTAATCTTCAAAACATGAAAAAGATGCAATTTTTTAATGAAAATTTGCCTGAAAATTTTTTAGGATTTGGCCGTACGCAAAAAAACAAATTTTTTTTTGAAAAGGGAAAATTAATTTAAACATTTTTTAGATTTTTTTTTTAAAATGTTTTGATTTTTTTTGAAATATTTCAGAGAAAATCAGCTATTTTAATACCGGATTTGTATTTAAAAGTGTAAATATACAACCTGATATTATGTAAAATTTCTAGAAAAATATTTGAGAAAATCACAATTTTTTGAAATGATTTGTTTTTGAAAATTTTTGGATTTTTTTTAAAATAAATATAGTCCACTGCATGAATAATGGACGTGAATTATATAATTCATGCCCACTGTTCACGCTGTGAGCAGAGACAATGGAGAAGAAGAAAAAGAAGAAAGCTACATGGCGCGGTGGTGGTCTGGCCGTGGAGGATGACATGCGGTGGTGAGGCCAACGATTGGAGTTGGTTACAGGTGGCAGAGCAGGAAGAAAGAAGGAGAAGAAAATCTACAGGAGAGAGAGAGAGGGATCAGCGGTGTATGCTTTGCCACTGATGAGGAGTTCAGCCGACCACTAGTAGTGGAGACAGTGACGAAATGACGGTGGTTGGAATGGTGGTGGCTGAAGGCCATAGTGGAGAGAGAGGGAGAGGAAAGAGAGAGAGATTGCAGAAACAAGGGAAAATGGCTGGTTTTGGCCGCCTTTGGACCTGATTTTCTCCTCCCTCAAGCCATGAAATCTACCTCTATTTATAGGTGGTGGAAGAGGGAAATCATGTCTACACTAGGGAAAAATTGCAACCCTTGATTCAGTTGGGAAGGATTCCAACCATTGGTTCAAGGGTTTGGCAAATTTGGTGGATGTTAGGTGCATTAAATGCACCTACAAAGGATTTGACCAGACCAGCTTTTTCGAAAAAAAAAAGCATAAGCTAATGAACAGTGACCACACGACACGTCGTCTAGTCGTATTTTTATTTTTTTTTACTCAAACGACGTCATTTTAGGTTGAATTAGGGATTTTTACTGATTTTCAATGTAGCCCTCTAGCTTTCAATTGAACCCCTAATTGACCCTAAACTTTTGATTTAATGCAATTAAGCCTCCGATGAACTTTAATTGGAACCCCGAAATTACGTGCCTATTATGGTATGGTCCTTAGTTTTGGATTCGTTCAATTGAACCCCTAATTGACCATTAAAGTTTCAATTTCTTCAATTTAACCCCTGATTTTTGTTAATTTCACCCCTATAGTTTGGCGCCTTTTATAAAAACGTCATTGGCTGTCAATTTCTTCAATTTAGCCCTTAATTGATCCAAAACTTCAAATTTCTTGTAATTTTGCCCCTGATTTCAATCAATTAACTTTGTAAAATTAAATTTGATCTTTTATAATTTCAATATTTTCAATTAAGCCCAATTAGGCTCCCAAACTTAATTTTTCACCAATTAAGCCCCAAATAAAATTAATTTGACCCATTTAAATTATAATTAAGTCCTTGCACTTAATTAAATCCTTCAATTGGATCCAAATTAATTCTTAAACATAATTAAAATTCAATTTGGCCCATGATTAAATCAAATTGGCCTCTTAAGAATTTAATTATGTCCTTGGATTTAATTTTTATGCAAATTCGTCCAATAATCATTTAATTTGACCTTGAATTTGATGTTTCTCTCTATTTTGGGGCATAATGGGGGTACAATTAGGTCATTAATTTCCTTTAAAATTGTAGTTTGATTCCCTGATTTGCTTTCTTCATATTACCAGCCTTTATTATTATTTTTATTTTGAAAAAAATTTATTTTTGACGAATAACCTAGAATTGGGTTATTAGATATCTAATCTAACTTCTTCATCAATAATAGGCTCTTATTGTGGGCTCAAGTTCAACCATAATAAGTTAATTGAAACTCTACTTAGGCTACCAGGTTTCCTTTTGTAGTCCCATATATGAGAGCAAATTTCCCATTTAGTTGAGAATTGGTTGTGCGAGCTTTAAGACCTTCTAGTGTCACCTTCCTGTCTTTAATCTTAGGATAAGGGTCCAAGGTGTGTTCAACTCAAATTTTGTTTAAATGTGGATTGTAGGTGTGTGCAAAGGGGGCAACACTTCATATACATGCTAAAGACTAAGAAATGGTACAGAAAAGGCACATAATATATATACATCATAGGATATCAAAAGATCCAGAATGAATTTCTAAAAACAAGAAAAACATGGGATTTAACCTTCATTCCTTAGTAGAGTCATCATGTTATCGCACCAGAATCTTTGTGCAATCATGAAATAAGTGCCTAGAGTTTTGGCTAAGAGGGTGAGAGACCATGGTCACCCTAACATGCCCTCAAGGAGGTTACCACTTATTTTCTAGCTTATGAGAATGATGACACTATAGACACAAATAACGTAGCCCTCAGAAAATTAGAATCTCACTAATATCTGAAAGCTCACTTGGAATCTCTCCAAATAATGAACAAAAACTTCATAAAACTAATCTGCTTCTATTAGTCAAAAACAGGCTTTGAATAATCGAATTACAAATAACTGAAATTGAAAGATTAAACGACTAACTATCTGTTACATAAAGCAACACCCATGTTCCACCACTTGTTCATAAATCAAGAGAAAGTGGGCAATTATTGACAAATAAATAAAAAAAGAAACAGAGACAATCCATAATAATAGAGGTAGTGGGTAATTATTGATAATTAAAGGAAATAAGAAACGCACGCAAATATGTTTAGTTAACTGATTATGGCTGGTCATGTAGTTCTGGCAAATGCATCAAAGAATTCATTATCTTAGTCTGATTAGTGTCCATGCTTCTATCCTAGTATTGTAAAGTATTTATTAGGCCCTTTCTAACGCAAGTGATTAGAAAATTAAGATCAAGCTCAATCTCTCACCTATTAAAGCTCAATTGGGAAGGTGTGTCATTTGAGCTTGAAATTAGGGATGATAATAGATATTGACGGATCGGGTTTTGGGTATCCCTTATTCAACTATTATTCAATATTCAACAAAAAATAGGAATGCATATATTTGAAGTATGCATGTATTTATTCAATGATATATTGTTTGCCTTTAAGCCAAGGGTATTTTTGTCTTTTCATACAATAATCAGTCATTATGGATTTGTCTAGGGGTATTTCTGTCTATTCAATATATTTATGAATAGTAAAAGAACCAAAATACCCCTGGGATAAAAAAAAATAAGCATTGTAAGGCAAGGGTGTTGTCTTTTTCTTTTTTAGAATATAATAAGATTATGTATGTAACTTTAAAGACAGAAATATTATGCCATTGAAACAAGGGTTTTGGTGTCTTTTTCTCACTGTTTTTTTTTTTGTAATTATTGGTTTGGTTGATAGTTGTAACGTAATTTACCATTTAATTTATGATTTTTAAATGCAAAAAGTTGTTGGCACACTTTGGATGACGCGTGCACCATCTCCTGGTAGTGTAAAATAAGCTTTTGTCATCTTATTTGGTTCTCCTTCGTGTTCTCTTCCTTTATTGGTGACACATGGCATCTAAAGGTGGTTGGTTTGCCGCCCATAGCCCTTCCTATTTTCCCCCTTCATACTCTTCTAGCCTAAAAAATCAACTCCAATCCCTATGGCTGTTGATGTTTTAGATTTAGTCTTTTCAGTTCTGATTTTTTTTTCATTTTTCTCTTTTTTTCCTTATTAAAGTTTTATCTTTTTTCAATTTAATCCTTCAATTTTAATTTCTAAATGTAAGTTTTTCAATTCGATCCTTCTAGTTTCCATTCTTTATTTTTTTTTCTTTTGCTCTTTTATCAAAGTTTTTATGGATTTCAATTTTATCGATCATAACAGGTTTTTTAATTTTTTTTCTTCAATAAGAATAATACTAATTTCAATTTGGCTTCTTTTCTTTGGATTTTTTTTTTATTCTGTCCTTTTGTCAAAGTTTATATGGTCTTTAATTTTATCCTTCAAATCTAGTTTATGTTTATTGTTATTTCAATAATAATAGTAAATCATTCTAAATTCTAAGAAATCATAAATTAGATTTTTTTAATTAATTCTAAATGAATATCAATTTGAATTCTATTCAAATAAAATGGAATAAAAAATCAAATATTTAAAAATATTATATAAATTAAATGTATTAGATGTAGTCTATTAATTAAATATAATAGGAATATATTAAATAGATAATAAAAATATAATAGGAATGATCCTAAAAAGATTACATAATGTAGTTATTTACAAATAGGATCCTGAAAGTAAACTTTTTTATTGTTTTCTATTTACATGCCCATTCTTACTTTATGTATGGATGTTGATGTGTTTTTTTATCTCATTACTTATGGTTAAAAAAGGAGGGGGGGAATAGCAATGTTAGGAGTGGCCTCATTCAACTCTATTTCTGTTAGAGAATAATATAAATCATATCTTAGGACCTCACCTAAAAGCTTAAGCTTTTGGGTTGAGATGGTTCTTTGACATGGTATCAGAGCCTTGATGACCAAGTGGTCACGAGTTCGAATCTCACCATCCCCATTTATTTGATAAAAATTAAGCACAAGGTAAAGTGGGTCTGTGCAAGTTTCAAGCCCAAAGGGCTTTCATTTGAGAGGGTGTGTTAGAGAATAATATAAATCATATCTTGGGACCTCACCTAAAAGTTTAAGCTTTTAGGTTGAGATGGTTCTTTGACAATTTCTAACACTTTGTGGGTCTACTGCGTTGCCAATTTAGTTGGTTCAATGATGATGCTTTAAATGCACCCAACTTGCCAAGTTAGTTGTTTTCTCTTGTACAAAGCTTTAGGGGAGTTGTGATTGAATTAGTAGATCCTGAAGTTTCATTTTACACTTGCTTTCATTTCTCTTCACGAAAACACCACTCGAATTTTATGTTAATGCACAATGCAAAAAAGTATTGTCGACAGTTGAGGGCAAGGAACATAGCTAGAATATTGCATATGATGTTGTGGGAAGAATCTGGTTGTTTCCTTGATTAAAGGGTGCCGACTCACTTTATGATCCAAGCCCAATGATGGTATCCTAATGTTTTAAATATGAGTCTCGTTTCATTGATGATCTTATTGGCATGTTTCACAAATGTGTATCTCATTTATACACTAATTTCTTTATGTTACAATTTTTTTTTTGTTTGGCACTTCTTGTCTCACTACCGGCATTGGACAAAGAAAAATATCTGGAAATTCTAGTCAACCGAACATGTATGTACCTCGTGAATGCACTGGACAAAGAAAAACATTTGCCTCTCTCTCTCTCTTATTAGTAATGCATCACAACAAACAAAATTATTTGATCTCTAATTGTTTTGCTATATAGGATTAGAATTAAGGTTAGGGTTTTGATATTTTAAATTGTAAGAGATTCAATTTGTAGATAGATGGGTTTATAAGTGTTTATGCTGCCTCTCATTGTTAAGATTAACTTGTGAATCCAGACGGTATAATTTTAGTGAAAAGACCATATAATTTCAAGGAGTACATTTTAAATCTTGTTGCTGAAGATTTTCTTCTTCTAAACTTTGACTTGTTTTCTCATCAACTATTATATAATCATAGAAATATCTATTTCTCACTCTCGTTCTATTTCCCTCCATTGCATTTTTATCTTTTCAAGTGACTCATTATTGTTTTTCTAATTTTTTTTTTGCTTTTAACAGTCGGTAATAATGGTATTACTAGTTCATCTCTTTAAGTTTGAAAAAATAAAATAGATTAAAAGTTTGATTGAATCAAGCAATGCACCAATTTGAGCTGAACTGAATTGTAATATTCTTGTTTATCTCTATGTGCCTAGTTAGGCAGACACATATTGAAAGTAACATCAAGATTAAAGCCTAGAATAGTAATTTAAAAGTCTTTTTGATGGTTGAAATCTTCATTAACAATCACACTTTATCTCTGAGTTGAAGTTTGGAACTCTCTCTCTCTCTACAAAAAAAAACTGAAAAATAAAGAAAATAAATTTTTATATCAAAATTAAATTTTGAACACCAATCACCTATAAACCTAAAAAATAAGGAATAAAAATATTTTTTTATATGAAATTTGAAATCATTATCTATTTTACCTTAGTTTTTCTTTGATCCTCTAATTTAGATCTACCCTTCCTTCCAAAAACTTAATATGCCGGAAAGGACAGGTTATTTATAAGAAAGAAAAAGAAAAAGAAAAAGAAAAGAAAAGAAAAGAAAAGGAGTTTATGTATTTTATTTATGGAATATCCTCGAATATTCAAAGATTATTTCGCAACATTATCCAGTCTCTCTTCCATGTGCTTCATTTTGTTCCCATTACTCGATGTGATAAATAATTTTGTCAGCTTTGTAAGTAATGCAGGCGCCTTTAAAACATGGAAATATGTTGTGGTCTCCATTGAATGACAGGAATCGCTGGGGCTGAACCACGCAGAAAGACTGGTAACCACAAAAAAAGGAAAAGGAAAAGAAAAGGACTGCACTACAAAACAAATATTGAGATCTGAATTCTGAAGGCATCATCTACTACTGTTATCACGTGTTGTTGTAATTACTGTTTACTTCTAAATATATTAAAATAATATTTTTTTATTTTTTAAAAGTTATTTTTTGATATTAACGTATAAAAATAATCTAAATACATAAAAAAAATTTAAAACAAAAAAAATTTAAAATTCTTTTAAAATATTTTTAAAATAAAAAAACAAACAATCATATCACCACGATAAAATAATCTCCATGGAAACTTTTTTGATAACATTTGTGGCGACTGGAAGGAAGAAAGCAGGAGGAGGGCTCCTCCACTCATGGCAATAATTGTCCTTTGATATATAGCAACCCCGTGAAGAATTTTCTATTGAAGTTGGAAGGTACCCGAGAGTTGGAATTTATTATAAAATATCACAAATTCCTATCTATATTTTTACTGTGAAATTATAGCATTCCCAAAGTTGATTGGGGGTGAGTGTTGAATTGAAAGACAAAGAACTAAAATAAAATAATCAGGTAAAATAGGTGATAGGTTTGCAAATAGTTTAAAAAATTCATCTGCGTCCCTCATCTTTTTACGTTATTAGTTAGTCGGTCCCTATAATTTTTAAAAAATAAATTTTGATACCAAACTTAATTTTCCTCATTTTCTAGTTCTTTGTTTGGTGGATGAGAGAGAGAGAGATGCCGGATTCTGGTTTAGAGAGATAAAGTTCACATTGAGGAAAATTTAAGCCATCAAAACGATCAATTTTTGTGTCAAATAGTTTCATATGATGAGGAAGGTTACGATTAAATGTTCTTTTAACTTGAAAACACCTAAAAAAAATAGATCTAACCTTGAGAAGATTTTTGGTTTCAAGTTTGGATTGGTGTATTGTGTTTTTGGAGGCTATGAATTGGTTTACCAAGGTTCCTACGGTGTTTCCTAGGTGTTTTGAGTAAAACAAAATACAAATAACCTTGTTTTTCTACCATACCAGTGGCTGGATTCTGAAATTTCCAGTTGATACGTCATTTGTTTTCTCTCAAAGAAACTGGGACCGATGACGCGTTGTTCATCCCATTAAATTTTAAAAAATAAATAAAGGCATGTGTGTGGGGGTCTTTTCTTGACCGAGGTGTGGCCTCATTTTTTTCAATTTTTTTTATATTAATGGCTATTTTTATGTGTTTTTTCAAATAATTTTTATAATTTTTAAATTTTAATTAATACCCCTTCTATATAAGTTTTTGGATTTTTTTAGCCTTTCTTGAAAAGCAATTATTTTTTAATTATATTGAGTGTGTTTAATGTTTTTTCAAACATTAGTATGATTCATCTGTAATTTTTTTTGTATATTGATATAGATTAAATATTTTTTATAATATTTTTAATATGTGCAACCTTATATAATATTTTTTGTTACTTTTATTTTGTTTAATAAATTTTATATGTGTGTCAATCTCTATTACAAATTGATTTTCATAAACAAATTTATTAGACACAATAAGATAAATGACCTATGTTGCGATATTAAATATTTTTATCTACATTAGTATTTTATTTTGCCAATTATGTTTTTATTTATTGTTGATTACTTTTTTTTTCATTTATTTTAACAAAAGGTTAGTGGTTTATTTAATTGGATGTGTGCATAATTGTTTTGATTTACATTTTTTTTTATATAAAAAACTTTGTTGAAAAATTCAACATATTCAAGTTTATTTGATCATGTATTAGTGTTTTCCATTTGATCATTATTCCTATGATTTTTTTTTCTTAACTCTTTAATAAAAATTTTCTTCTTTTTAATTTTATTATTAAATCCAAGTTGATAGTGTATCTGTTTTTTGGTCTTTATTGATTGCTATTGTTGCTTTTTTTTTAATATGATTCAAATAAAACTAATTTATTTAGTTAATTTAGATTGAAATATGTTTACGACACTAAATTATTTTACTAGAAAAATAATACAGATCGACAATATAGTACAAGAACCAATAAATAATAATGAACTAAAACAACTCTTTTACTTACAATTGCAACACAACACAATCTAATAATAGATAGTTAGCCTTTATTGTAATCAATGTCTTTTAAAAAGTTAGCTAAATAAGAAGTCATGTTAGAAGGATAATTTACTAAACCAAATCTTAATAAAAATACAATTTTTTTATGATATAGATATATTCTTACATTCAAATTATTTTTAATTCAATCTGCAGAGAAGAGAAGAATAAGGTGTAAACTAGTTATTTATATAAAAAGTTAGTCTGTAGCTAAGAACTTTGAAAAAGTGGAAATGATCATGAGTGACATGGACACTAGCATCAATTCGAGCATAGGCGACGTTCAAATAATCCAAAGAAATAAAAAGGTTTATATAATTATTATTTTTAAAAATCGTGAAATTAGTAGATATATATATAAACTGATTTAAATATTTATATTAATCTTAAAAAAAAAGAAAAAAAGATAAGAGGTCAGAAAGGACAAACGCTATTTTATTTATGGAATATCCTCGAATATTCAAAGATAATTTCGCAATATTATCCACTGTCTCTCTTCCATATGCTACATTTTGTCCCCTTTTTTCGATGTGATGAATAATTTTGTCAGCTTTGTAAGTAATGCAGGCGCCTTTAAAACATGGAGATATGTCGTGGTCTACCTTCAATCACAGGAATCACTGGGGCTGAACCACGCAGAAAGACTGGCAATTAATGGTACACGAGCCATGTTGCTTGATCTTTATACTATTATGATTTATTTCCTCCTTAATTATTAATTCTTAGCTTTACATAAAAAGTTGCGTTTTCCCCCAGCACTTTGAAAACGTGGAGACTATCACGACTGCCATGGCCGCTGGTATCATTTCGAGTGTCTTTGCTGTTCAACTAATAGAAAGAGAGGAGGTGGGTTATTAAAATAAAATCCGAAAAGATAGCATAGAAAGAGGAGTTTATGGATTTTATTTATGGAATATCCGAAGATTATTTTGCAATAATAGCCACTGCCTCTCTTCCATGCAAGTAATGCATGCGCCTTTCAAAGATAGACACATGTTATGGTCTATCTTTCCCACGACAACGATGACCAGGTAAACAGGGGATGAATAAGGCAGAAAGACTGATAACCACAAAAGACACAAGAACAAGACAACACAACCATGCAAAAATTTAGATTTGTATTAGTTTAATATCTTCTATCAATTATATATATATATATATATATATATATATATATATATATATATATATATATAGAGTACTAATAAAGGTTTAATTTATCTTTAATATTAAATTAAATAATCTAATATTTGATATATGAATCTAAAGTAAAGATAAATTTCATGGGACAAAAATACTTTACAAAGAAAATTATAAAGTTGTTATAATTATGAAATTCCTATTATATCAAACCATTGTTTCCAAACTGTTCCTAGTCGATGCTCTCTAAAATATTGGACATTCATTAGAGTTGTAGAGGTTGGTACATATTGTCGCACATGTGCGGCATCGCGATGATGCGTCCAGTACATGTAGGTCTGAAGTAATCGGGAAAATAGGGCGGACAAGTAATTCTTGTCTTTTATATGTGAAAAACAAGAATGAGAGTCGCCACTTAATATTTTGGTCACTAGGAACCCTAAATAGTCTTAGAGATTGGGTATGAGGACTAGTTGTGTAAATTGAAGGTATTAGCACCCCAAATACGTCTTACCTAAGGTAAACTGCATTGTTTAATTGTCTGATAAAAAATTAAGATCTTGTCGTGTTTTCTAATTGTTGGTTTGTCTAAAGTTTAAGAAAAATCCTCTACTGTAAGAAGATCCTTATTTTATCAGGTAAAGGTCTATACGTAGATAGTGCAATGTTTGATTCTCTTAAGCTTTTCTTCTTAACCCATTCACAAGCATTGAGCCAATAGCTCCTAAGTTAGTTGACTTTACAGTATTAGGTGTTAAAACACCCCTTCGAGCTTAATTGCTTAGGTTAGGGATTTGATTGACTTAATTTTTAAAATTATCCTGAATTAATATATGAATATTATTTAGGCAGCAAATTGATATTTTATCAATTTATAGGCTTTTAAATTTTTTCTATAAATATTAAGTTGTGCCTTTTATTTAGATAAGGTTGCTTATTACATAGAAAAACTATGCAAATTATAAAGTAGAGAGCTAACACTTTAGACATAACAATCTCTCTCCTAAATAGGGATTTATAAGATTTCTCACTAATGGTTTGTGTGAATTATCATTAGAGATTGGACAATTAAACAACTTGTGGTTTGCAACAACTCAACCTTTAAAGAATTATTAAAAGAAAAAAATCAGTTCTTCATGTAATAAATCACAAAACACTCTAGATCTTCATGTAACAAAAATAATTTTGTTTTATTATTTTCACTGTGTATATAAAATAGTTGATAGTTTTAGATAAATAAAATAAAAACTGAGTTGATTTTGAAATGACTAACATGTGTGACATGTTTTAAAACATAGTTGATGGTTTTAGATAAATAATGATTTTTTCACGTGACATTTAATTGATTTATCAATTGGTTATAAGTATAATTATGACAAAAAATATTTATTTATTTAAGAAATAAAGAAATATAGGTGGTATTGTTTACATTAAAAATAAACATTCATATAAATATTATATAAGAATAATGATTTTTTATAACAAATAGGAGAACAAAGCTAAAATCAATTAAGTACATAGAATTGACCATGCTAAAAAAGTCTTGATCGACCAGAAGATTTGAGTAAGTAGTCGATTAGGTGATAATGAGTTATGATCGACCATTGGAAATTGATCAACCATAAGATTTTTAAAGTGCACGAGGAATGAAAAAGCTTAATTCTATTCATAGTTGGAGTCCTTAATAAAAAAAAATTAATTAGAAGTCATAGGATTTGCTTAGAATTCATTTGATATCAATAAATAAGGAGTTTAATTTGTATTATGATTCAATTAAGTCTCCTTACCTTATACCAATAATTGTATAAGATTAGAATTTTCATGTTTTGATAGGATTCAAATTATATATCAATAAATAATGGGTTACATAGTTACTATGACTGATGATTAGCATTTTATATACAATTTTAGTTATTGTTTTTTTAGCAGTTTTAGTACTATTTATTTATTTCTTTATTTATAGCTTTATTTTATTTTATTTTCAAGCACTTTAATTATTGTAATCTCTCTCTCTCTCTCTCTCTCTCTCTCTCTCTCTCTCTCTCTCTCTCTCTCTCTCATTCTTTATGAACCTATATTTTTATTTATATGGTGTTGCTTTAGAGCATATAACTTTTCTTAAGACTTGAGGTCTTAGAGCCCTACACCATGCTCAATGTTCCACGGTGTTTACGTGCCTACTCTCGAGATTAAATTCTTATTATATAGTTTCACCTTTTTAGAATGTGAAATGATTAACTAGTAGCATATTGATTAGAAGATTATTTGAATGATCAATAGATTATCGCACCAAATATGATTTAATATTTGTTTTATAAGATAATAATTATGCGTCCAAGAAAAAACACAAGTAATGGAGAGAGGCCACCTTCTTAACCATGAAGAGCTTAATATTCTACCATCTCCTTATATTCTAATGTATTAAATAGTATTAGACATTTTTAAAGATGGGTCTTCATTGTCTAAATCATAAGTACACTATAGAACTGTGTTTATATACACTTTTACTGTTCCTGTGTAGTACCTCATGTTTCCATCAATCCAAATAGGTTCATCACCACCAATCATGATGATATAGGCCTAATATTAGTAATGAAAATGGATAATATGGGTCATCCTATTGATTTCATAGAAAGTGATACCGAGATATTAGGAATATAGAATAGAAACAGTTAACTTACATAAATGATAATTTTTCTCGCCACTTTAAGGTACAAAACCAAAGAGATATATATTGAAATAACCCACCACTTTAAAGATACATATTCACTCACCACTTTAGAGATACAAAGTCAAGGAATAAAAGTTCACTACTAATAAGGAGATACAAAAATGTATAAGGAACAAAAAGGCAAGGTCAAAGACTTTTTTATTTAGATTTTGTTAAAGATCTCCATACATTATTTAAATGATCATTATATACTTTGAAAAACCTTCCAGGTCTAGGGATAGATTAAAATGATAGAATTGGAACCAAAATAAATGATTTCTATAGAAAATTAGACAAATAATAACTAACACATGTTTTGACTTATTAGAAACACAAATAGACACATAGAAAGTCTAAAAACTAAAAAGCCATAACTTTATGTACAAAACTCCAATTCATGTATGGTTAGCTAATTTAAAACCACTAAACTCTCATGGATTGTCAACTTGGATATGATTAGTATATTGATATGACACGATATTAGCCTATGATTTTCACACCCTATAGGCCTCATATTGACCTTTAGTGGTTGATTATTGAGCAGTTGATGACCCTTTATGACCAATTAGTTATTAAACCTACTTATAAACATAATAATTATAACCTACCTTTAAGAAACTTCTCGTATAATGTCATTAGGAAAACCTGACATGAACTTAGTCTTAAATTTTATGAACTTGGGTGACAAGTTAGTTGTTATATATGAATGTACCCTATTTTAGTTTCAGCAAGAGTCCAAGTCATTGCAGCAAGTAAGGAGGATTGCAAAAGACCCAACACCAACAAGTCGCCAACTATAAATAACATAAATTACATCATTAACAAGATAGATAAACTAATCTAACATTGGAATGATTTGAGTGCACTGGATTAGATAAAGTTCCTAAAGAAGTAAGGATGAATAATGCATGTCTTAAAAACACTTGTACAAAAACCAAAAATTAAAGCTTTGGTTCATTTTAAGATCCTTTGTATATATCTATTTCTTTTATAGACATTGATATGATGCCTACAATAGAGGAATACTAGAGGTTGATATAGTTCTTAAAACCAGAGCACTTAGTGTATTTCTATCAAAGACTAGATGAAGCCTTAAGAGAATTGGATAAATTGTTGAGGGTGGAGCAAACGGGGAGATATCAAGAAAAGAATAATGTTGGAGGAATACAACTGAATGTGCTTAAAGATACTAGCCTTAGGCATCTTCAGATATAAGTTCCTTTGATGTTTGTTCAAAATCATGTTTCTATTCGTTAACATATCTAAGGTTCAAGAAAAGTTCTCTTCGGTAAGGAGATCTTTGTCTCATCAGATTAATACCTAGTCATTCTAGAGCCCATAAAGATATGTCTAAGGTTTATGAAAAATCTTTATTAGTAAAGAGATTCTTATCTCATCAGGTTAAAACCTCACTATCCTAAAGTTCAAGACATAAAAAAGAGGTTTTATCTGAAATTTTTGTCAAATCCTAATGGATAATCGCAAACTTGTTATGATACCCATTAATTAATGTTTTTTTTTATTTTTCAAAGTATGATGAAAATGTAATTTTTATTTTTTCATATAAAATATGCATGAAAATTTTAGAATCTAGTCGTATGCACACCAAATAAAACATATTTTTTTGTATTGTTGAAATGAGGAAAATGTTTAAGAGATTTTTGGAACTTTTGAAAATTTTGGCGAAAAGCAAGTATTCTTAATACCGGGTTAGTATCTTACAATATAAGTCTACAACTTCGATATTAAGTTAATTCCTTGAAAGGAAACATATTTATGTATTTATAAAATAAAGAATTTATTTGTTTTTGAAAAAAAAAAACCAAGATTGTTTTAGAAAAATCATGTATTTTTAATACCAAGTTCGTATTTTATAGTATAATTCTACGGTCTAATATTGGGTAAAATTGCAAGAAAAACACGTGAGGGGGCCACAAATAATTTCAAAACGGTCCTTGGATTTCTTAGATGTTTTTTAGATTTTTTAAGGGTCTTTTTGGCTAGACACACAAATATAAACAAATTAAAATTAAAGAAAAAAAACTTATGGTGTGTTTACCAATCGCACCCTTAGCCTAAAATCATAAGCATAAAAAATTCATTAAGGTCGTGTTTGGCAAACACCCCCTACGGAGCCAAACAAGACCTTATTTTCTTAAGGTAAAACAGAGCGGGCCAAATATACATTTAAGTCTGGGTTTGAGTTGGGCCTATTGGGCTTGAGGCCCAAGTCCATGTATAGGGTTGGACTCAGGCCCAACCCAACTTATTTTGTTGGGCTAACAAACGATCCAACTAACCTTTTTTTTTAGAAGTTGGCTTAGGTCCAGCTTGTGTCACATGGTCACTAGTCTAGCCCCTGACCATGTTAACTTTTAATTTGCTATAAAACATGAATTATTTATATTTTGCATGCAAAAAACAAAAACTTGCAAAACTCAAGAGAAGGAAAAAGAAGAAGAATTATATGGTTGTATCGTTGAAGAACATTTTTGAAATAAAATATATTATGATATAAAATTAGATGAAATAACTTTATAGAATTAAGATAATTGAAGAAATATTATATTAAAATATGATAAACTCATTTTAAAAAAATAAAGACATGTTAATTTTATTCTTACATAACTTTATAGAATTAAGATAATTTGTTTTCAATTATATGTTATTTATTCTTACATTTAGATAAGCCGATTTAATTCCTTGAGCTATCAATCAGACTCAATAACTTAAAATTATGGTACCAACCAACATGAATTATGATTATACTATCTCATTGACTTGTTCTATGTTGCGGGTCGGGTTAAATTTTTTTAAAACATAAAAAAATATTCAGATATTTCTAATATGTTTTTTAGTGAAAAAAAATTTAAATCGTATGGTCAACCAGACAATCAACTCAGACAACTTGTAAAAACATAGTTTAACTCAAAAGAATTTTCAAGATGATATTTTTTAATATTAAAATAGCAACATATTGGATTGACTTGAGTCAACCCCGGTTATAAGACTATGATAACCTCATAGAAAACAAATTATAAAACTTAATTTCCAAACAACTCAATGTTGAAGGATGAAATTGAAAAAACAAATACTTAAAAAAAGGACCTAAATGAGTGATCTGAGCTAACTTGTCAAACTTGCGAATCGGGTTATAAGACCGAGAGAATGCCATAGAAAAAAAATTAAAATAAATTACGAAGTTCAATTCCCAATCAGTCTATTGTTGAAGAATGAGACTAAAAAAAATTAATTAAAAATGAACATAAAATATGACCCAAGTTATGAGACTGAGATAACTTCATAGAAAAAACAAAAAAAAAATGACCTGATTTAACCAGGATTAACTTGTCAAGTTCGCAACTCTGGTCATGAGATTGAGATAACTCTATAAAGAATAAATTATGAAGCTCAATTCTAAATCGATCATGTCAGATCTAATATTGAACGATGAATTTGTAAAATAAATAATTAAAAAAATAAGCTAAGTCAATATGGGTTAACCCGTTAAGCACTATTTTCAGGTCATAAGGTCAGAATAACCTAATAAAAATCAAATCAAAATAAATTATGAAATCTAATTATCAATCAAACACATATTAAATGATGAAATTGGGGAAAAAAGTCAATTAAAAAAAAACCGAGTTAACTAAAATAACCTACCAAACCCGTAACCTAAGTCATGAGACAAGGACAACCCCGTAAAAACAAAACCTAATGTTGAAGGACATGAGACCGAGATAACTTCTTAGAAAAAAAAATGACTTGATTTAACCGGGGTTAAAATACTAAAACATGTGACCCTGATCTTGAGACTAATATATCTATATAGAAAACAAATCAAAATAAATTATGAAACTCAATTCTCAATCGACCCAATATTAAATGATAAAATTGAAAAACAATTCAATTAAAAAAAAACATAAAAAATAACACGAGTCAACTCGGATTAACTCGTTAAACACTATTCTCGGGTTATGCAATCCAAATAATCTAATAGAAAGCAAATAAAAAAATTATGAAGCTTAATTCCTAATTAACTCAATACTAAAAGATAAAATTAAGGGAAAAAAAGAGTTAAATAAGAAAAAAAAAAGATAAAATCTAGCCAACAAGGTTAACTCACCAAATCCACAATCAATGTCATAAGAGTAAAATAATATAATAAAAAATAAATATAATATTAAAAGATAAAATTAAAAACAAAATATTAATTAAAAATTTCAAATAAAAAAATAATCACAAATAATTTCCCCATATATTTTAAATAATTATTAATAATAATTATGGTAAGCATTGCCATTTCGCAGTGATGGGAGGGTATATTGGAATCTCAGTTTCTATAAATTCCCATGAAAACAATCCACAACACACAAAGCAATAACATTAATTAGCTCTAAATTGTCCCTCTCCTCATTTCAGCACTACGTGCTTGGCTTTAGCTTTCTCCAGGGGAATCAATGGCCTTGGCTGGATTGCCAAGTAAAATGTTGGCAGTTGAATTGGCTGTGATGGTGCTTGTGCTACTGGCCATGGCACAGCAGTCTATGCAGCTGAACTTGAGACGCCCTTTACCTGAGGTTGCCAAGAAAATCAATGGCAATACAGTGTCTTATTTAGGCATTGTTGTGAGTTCCTCTGCCAGCGAAGACGCTCTTCTTAATTCTGGTTTCTTTGTTCCCAGCACACATGTACCTTACATTGACCTCGTCGGTAAATCCTTTTTTTGAATCTTAATTATGAGTTGTAACAATGGACACTCTTAGTTAATTAATTAATTAAATTAGGGTGGGTTATCCTTAATTAAATCTAATAATAAGCAAATATATATATATTGATCAGCTTGACACTGCAATAATTTTAACTTTCTGGTTTTTTGATTAATTAGGAAGAAGATTCAACATTGGAAAGATTAAGGACGTTCATGTCGTAGTTGTTAACGTAGGGGGTGAAATTGTAAGAACCCTTCTCTCTCTTCTTAATATCACCGTTTAAGTGCATATATAATTAACGTTAACTCTTGTTTTTAATTAATTAACTAATCCGATGTTTAATGCTGTTTGCGTATTAGCCAAATGTAGTTCTAGGCACCCAAGTTCTGTTCGATTTACTTAGCATCCGAGGAATCATTCATTTTGGGAGTGCTGGAAGTGTTAGCGATTCGTTGCGTCTTGGTGACGTTGCGGTGCCAGCGTCTGTTGCCTTCACAGGAAATTGGGAATGGAAGGTACAATTAAACTAGTTCAAATTATGCAAAACTTTAATTTGTGAGACTACAACTGACGTTTTGTGATTTATGCGTGTATTTTTGGCGCAGAGCAACACGTCAAAGAGAGGGAAACTCAAATTCGGAGACTTCAATCTTCCACAGAAAGGATCCAATTCCTTGGGAAGCGCAGATTTTCAGAAAGTAAAACTGTATACTGCCGGGAACCCATCACAGAACCTTTTGTGGCTTCCCGTCGATTCAGACTGGCTTGCGGTTGCCTCTGAGCTGCAGGTAGCCACTGATTCGATACTTCTCCGTACTCTATTACCAAAATTCTATATTTACTGTTAATTAATCTGTTTGATTGCATGCAGGGTTTGAAGTTGCAAGAGTGTGTAAATGAGATAAACGAGACGAATTGCTTAGAGAACACGCCGGCAATCGTCTTCGGAGGAAGAGGCTCCACTGCCGATATATACCTTAAGAATGCAGCATATGGCGAATTCCTTGCCAATAGATTGAATGCCACATTTGTGGATACATCGAGTGCTGCCGTTGCTTTGGTAAGGGAGAAAGGAAAAGTGAGAAAAGCATGCAGTTGATTTTAGGATTCGTCACAATTTGGTAACTAATGGTTCGTGCTTTGATTTGCATTTGCAGGCTTCTTTGACAAATGAAGTGCCTTATATCTTGTTCCGTGCTATTTCGAATTCGGTAATTCAAGGAACATCAGGCTCCAACTCTCGCTATTTGGCCACCGCCAACTCTGTCAAAGTTGCAGTCAAGTTCATTGAGTTGATTGGTGAACCGAACTCGGTTTTCAAGTACTGAAAGCAACTAGTATTATGCCCTTTCCTCAATAAGGTCATGGTGAAAGCTCTATCCTCTATGTCCATGTCATGTACTCAATAATGAAGTGTAATGAGGAGGGTGTTCTCTGTCTTTTAATGAAGTGTAATGAGAAGGAGGGTGTTCTGTGTTCTGTGTTCTCTGTCTTTGACGTTGAATATGGTGTAGAAATCATGTGTCTGCTGCAATTTCCGTTGGATAATCGAAAGAACTACATCTCCGGTTGCCAGGATTGAACAAAGAACAATGATAACATTAAAAAACAGAGATAACAACATTCAAATGTGTCTTAAACACACACACAAGTCAATTCAATCCACATTTCTTCGACCTTGATCTTAAAGACAGAGCCTTGAAGCGGTGACTTCATCGACTTGCTCGTGTGTGTATGCGTGTGTGCACGCTTTTGTTACACAGATACGTAGACCACTGAACACAACGGTATTTTAATTGTAATCATTACACATTCACTGCTCCTCTAATGATCAACACTATGATGTGCAATATCATGGCTATTGCTAACTTTCTAAACCTGGTCCTTCTCGTTTTCACTGCTCCTCTAATCGCCCAGGTGTTGTTTTTCATTCTCCTTACTTGAGGAAGTAGATAGATTGCGGGGAAATTTAAATTTTTAACTTTGAGTTGATTTTAGATTTTTAAGCTATTTTTCATGTTGTTTGAGAATATAAATAGGTTTATTTTACTATGTTTTTTTAATGTATTTTAGATCAAAAATTGGTTTAAAATGAGTTTTTTAGATAAAAAAACCAAAGTCTTATTTTTTCAACTTCTATCCATTACTTAATTCTATAAAAAGCAGATAACACATTATTCATCCCTTAAAAAAAAAAAAAAAACTAGGTCTTGGTGTGCAGCCTAGGATGGAAAGCCTACTCGCCTTGGCTCTCTTTTTTAGAAGGATACTTGGCAACCAAGCCCACGCATTTCGTCTCTTTTTTTTACCTCTAGGGTTTTTTTAAAAAAAATAGTTATTTTATATTTAGGTCAAAAATAAATTTTTTTAAAAATAAATTTAATTGAGTCCATGATTCAGGTTGAAGGTTTGACAGGTTAATTCACAACTTCTAAGGCAACACAATATTTTATTGTCTAAATAATTTTTTAAGAAAAGAATATATTTGATTGTTTTTTTTTTGGTTAAGCATTTGGTTTATTTTTAATTTGTTCATAATGTATTTCTTTTTCTTTTTTGTGGGATTACATTTTTTAGATTTTACTTTAACATATTTTTCACGGTGTAGTTAAGCTAGGAAACCCGGATCAATCAAATATGTTGTCATTTCTTTTTTGTTTTTTTTTTTAAAAGCGATGTTGAATTTTTTTAAAGCATTTTGTTTATTTTGAATCGGTCTTTATTATATATTTCATTTTGATTTTTTTATGGATTAATTGGTTTCAATTTGTTTTTTATATGGTTTTTTATCATCTTCATTTTTTTAAAAATCCAAGCCACATTATTATCGGTCATCCAACTTGTCAGATTATATGATGCTTCAAAAAAATTCATGTTATCTTCACATTTTTTTTTATGTTTTAAAAAATTTGATCCGACTTATGGCGAAGCACAAGTTAAAAAAACTAGTAAATATCTATGTTTAATAGTATTTGTGATTGAATTGGACCGTCTTTTTTTGTTGGAAATTAGGTAAGAGAAACATTTCTGAAATTAATGAACCTATAATAAAAAATTATTTCTTCATCTTTATTAAAGCTCATTTTTTAGTATGTTTTCTTAGATGCTAAACTATTTTTAAAACAAGACCAGTAGCCTCATGGTTTCCATTCAGGAAGAATTCAGGAATTGTTGTTGTTGGAAAGTTTTTTTAATTAATAAATTTTAAAAAAATTATAGGTGAATAAAAAATTAATCTTAAAGAACTCTTAGTTTTTCTAGATTTAATTTTTGATTTATTATGGCAAATCAAAAGTTGATAATTGTGGGAATTAATTCTTATTAATTCAACATTTTAGCTTTCAAAATTCACTATAAAATAAAGGGGGTAAAGAAAAAGTTCTCAACTTGAATTTTTCAGATTTTTACATACTCTTCCTCATCTCATATTTAATATTTTCTTCTCATTTTAAGCTTTGATTTTTCTTTCAAATCTAGAACTTAGATTCTTCTTGTTAAAACATATTCTTTAGTTCAAATACATTATTTAAAAGTGTATCTAAACTAAGATGGTGGTATTAAAATCTTGAGAGGAATTTTACAAACATCTTAGTTACACAAATGGGGAGTAATAAAATTTTAAAGACCCTCCTTCAATTTAAAGTATTTCAACAATTTAGTACCCTCCTTCAATTTAATTTGAACATAAATATTTTTTTGTTACTAGTATGCATGCTAGAACTTTGAATTAATCTCAACCGTAAATTTGATTATATGCATAACATACATGCTAGAATTCTATTATTATTTTTATGTTGAAACCATGTTTGTTATTATTATGTTTTTACATATGTTCAGTTTTAAACATGTATAGAATTCTATTATTATTCTTATGTTAAAACCATGTTTGTTATTATTATGTTTTTACATACGTTCAGTTTTAAACATGTATAAACTCTAGGTTTTGTTAGACATCTTTTATATATCATGTCTTTATAATAATAAACTAAATATTTTCCCTCATTAATCTAATATATATTTAGATTAGCAGTTGTAATTAAGATTGGAAACACCTGTAATTTGCTCAATTGGATATAAAATTTGCATACTGCCATTCTTATTTCTATTGATCAATTCCTTGCTTTCACCATATATTCAACAATTACTCGCGAAGTTTAAGAAAAACATGTTTTGAATCTTTAAAAATTCTCACATCAAATTTTGTAAGAGTTTTCATGAAAAAAACTCTTTACACCTATACTAAAAAATAAAGATGGTGACTCAGTGGTAAAAGTTTGGGACTAAGAGGTTTGTTCCATCTGTGGTCTCATGTTCGAATCCTGTGGTTGCTCATATGATAGCTACTAGAGGCTTACATGGTCGTTAATTTCAGGACCCGTGAGATTAGTCGAGGTACGCGCAAGCTAGCCCGGACACCTACGTTAAACTTAAAAAAATAAAAATAAAGACCCTCCCCACTATTAGTTAATATCGAATGATTCTTGAATGGTGGAATCTTGTTTTAGCTCAAGTAATCAAGATTCTTGAATGGTGTAATTGCTCATTGATATGTGAAGCAATCCCCACATGATAATGCTGCTTTTTTAATGAAAGTTTAAAAGGTATGTTCATTAAACTTCAAACTTTAGCTATTATCTGCGCATCCTAAATTGTCATTGGAGCTTGCTTGGATTATTGTTGTGTTCCAATTAATATTTTAGATATTTTTTTTATAAGGTTATGATGTGCATCTTGTGAAAGATTAGTTTCAGCCATATTTTTATGATAATCACAAATCTTATTAGCCATATAATTGTTTTAAAAGTATTTTCATAAGAAAAAAATTTATATGATTAGAAATAGTTTTCAATGATATAAAACTCTACTAAATTAGAGCTTCATGGTGAAAGTTTTAATTTTTTAAAGATTAAAAAACTGTTTATATTAAAGTTAAGATTCTCCATTATTTTAGGATTACTCATTTTTTATAAGAACCAATTATAGTAATGATATATGCTATTCCTCAGCCATATTATGCGGGTATTTAATCAAACTAGTATAGTTTGATAAATGTTTTTGAGAAATAATATAGGAGAGAAAAGTATTTGGAAAATAGTATAATTAACTCAACCGCTATTAAAAAATATAGTTTTATTAACCATCACTAATGAAAATAACGGTTATAAATAATTATCATTCTCATTAGTGTCTTATTAAATAACTGTTATTATCATTAGTGGTCATTTAGAACGCTAAGCAATCGCTACTAAGAATAGCGGTTGTGTCCAAAACCCAGTTTAAATATAGAACTAAGTCTAAACCACCACAACAAAAAATTAAATAAAACCTATAAATTATCAAACCTTAGACCCATAATTCAAAGTGATATTTTAACATTTTTATTTGTTAATTATAATCTTAAATTATTACGTGCGTTTTAAATATTGTTTTTATTTTTGTATTTTTTAAGTTGTTAATGAATGATTTGAAATTTAAAAAAAAAACATTCATGTGTTTTTTTGTTTTTTTATGATATTAAATTATGCTTATATAAACAAAGTATGAAAATATATAATATATAAGACAACTTTGACAATTAGCAAAATCAACATCTACAATTTATAATTGAAATTTTTTAAATTAAATTCTAATTGTAATTTTATGACAATCATGCAAAGAAATTTGATCTTTGATTTGGCGATTGTCCTAATTTGTGTTCTATATTGTATAAAATGAGTGTTTATGGAACCTTTATTCATATTTTGATGAGACAAATTTTATGAGTTCTAATATAACTGAAGGATAGATTTTCTTTTATACACACACACACACATTTTACAGGTCAATTCAAAGATAAAAAAAAAATTGGCCCATCATTAGTTCCATTAGTTTAATCGAAAGAAAGGAAGAATTGGAACTTTAATCGAAGACCAGGAGGATAAATTCTGGTGTGGTGGAAATGGAAGAACCTCGGAGTGGCAAATTACATTAACCCCTTGGTCATTGTGCTTGCTTGGTTAGTCATTTCCGTTGATCCCATCCCATCCCAACCCTTGACCAAATTGATTCACTGTCGAGGTAAATATCCTACCGGATGGGTCGTTTGTTTGACCATGCATGAACCCAACCATCATGTTGTGGTGGAGATGAAAGAGCCATTAGGTCTATTGGGTTGGGCCGATCCACTAGAGCTGTTCTTGACGGGTTTGATGTACGAAGTGCATGGAAAAGAATTTATCAAAGAAAAGGGATCTCAATCCTGTTTATTTTTATATTTCAAAAATATTTTAAAAAAATTTAAAATTTTTTATTTTTTATTTTAAATTAATATTTTTAAATTATTTGAATACATTAATTAATATAAAAAATAATTTTTTTAAAATAAAAAAATATTATTTTGATTCTTTTCCTACTAAAAATCAACAGCATTCCCAAATACTTCCCTCCACGACAAACCTCGCCTGCAGATTGCGAGGCTCTTTTTATTCGGCTGAACCCCCCTCCCCAGACGAAGCAGTTGACTCGTCAGAATCGAAATCTTTTCTTACTTGTAGCCAAGCCAACAAAAGAACTCCAGAAGATACAGCCACTAGCCGAAGTTACACAACTTAGAAAGCCCAGTGCATACAAATCTGATAGACTTCATTGGTCTACAAAATTATTGACCTAGTTCATGGATGAGCATGCACCTAAAGTCCTAAACCTGACATAACAAATTTCTCCTCTCTTTGATCAAAAGGCTGCTACCCACCAGCAGCACAACACCACCTCTGCAATAAACATAGAAACATACAAGTTCTGAAAGCTGCAGTCTGTTTTTGTCCAGTTGATTAACAAGTAGCAAAGCCAAGTTTATAATTTCAGGCCAAGGTTATTCCACAAAATTACAGATAGTTCGAAACGTATCTAAGAATTTGTATGTGTGAAACGAGGGATAAAATTTTAGAAAAAAAATGCATGTTCATATCCTGAGCGTATTAATGGTCTCAGAGAAAATTTGACGGTAAAACTTAAGAGATATCGTTGACTAGAGTTTCGATACACTAAAGTAATTTTGCATGCAAATGCTATTATATTTACATTTTGATATCAGCAAGCTGCAAGGGTAAAATATCTTTTCTACAATGGTCAATCCCCACAGGGCCAACAAAAGTCATTAGGAACACGCTCTACAATAACCATGTAGAAATAAGCTACTTCATGTCCCGAAGTCTCAAAATTACGCGAGACTATCTTAGTTACTAGCTGATTCTGACGGACTTGAATAACAATTGACAGTCCATCTTATCATCAAACATTATAGATGAAAAATTTACCTGAGTAGCTAGCAACAAACTTGTATACACTTGGCAAGTATCATTCCATTAAGCTTTCCGATGTTAGAAGCCCCATCTGTTCAGCAAGATGATTCATATGTTGAATATTGTCCCATCCATTGTCCTTCCATGATGGAAATTCATGCTCCTTGCTCGTAAGTGATATATACATATGCATGCTTGAATAGTTTAAGAGAATGGGTAGCTACTGTTGTTAGGAGTAATTATTATTTTATTGTGGAGTCATACTCTTCTTATTTATATAAACACGTACGTGCGTGTGTGTGTGAGATATGTAAGATAGTGAAAGAATAAATAAACAGTCACTACATATCACAACATTTCTTTCTTCGTTTTCTTCTTTCTTCTTTCTTCTTTCTCTTATCTTTCTAACTTCCTTTACCCATCTCTAAATAGTCTGTTAAAACAACTTGGTATCAAAGCACAACAAATAAATCTAGTGCATTCAAGCATCAACGTTGTTTTTGTTGATATTAGCAATAACAAGTTGAGGTCAACTTGACTCCATGAACAAAAGCCCTAACATCTCACCAATCATTGTTGTTGTTTGAGCTGTCAATTTCATAAAAAAAGGTGGTTATTAGTTTGTTGGTCTTGTGGTGATTAGATATGCAGTACTTTATAGTGTTGTGAATATGACAGAGAAGATCTTAGCTGATAAAACAAGTCTCCCCTCTAGTGATAGTACTAGGAGTCGAGTTGAAGTTGTGAATGAGAATCTTACCCACTAAATCAGCCCTATCAAATAAGATGAAAATAATTATATAGCTTAGTCCTGATTTTGTATGTTGTTTATCAAGGCACATGGATTATATGGGTGCATCACAGGAAAAAAGGAGAGAACAGTAGCTAGTGACTAACTAATTGAACCTCTTTACTCATATCATGGCTCATCAACTTTGTGCAACCTTTGATAGCTTGTGGTATCTTTCATTAGATTCTGCTTTAAAAATCTAGAATGTTACTAGCCAAATGTACTCACGATTGGGCAATGATGCACACGTTTGTGAGCTAAGGAAAAAGGTTCGTGAAACCAAGCAACGTGATATGTTTGTAGCCCAATACTTTATGGAACCAAGCACGAGTTCAAATATGGGTTGGAGACCATTTCTACAAATATTAATCAAGAACTACATTTGTGGCATAGTCAATTGGAGCATTTATCTTAGTAGCTTTACCAAAGCTTTTTCCAGCATCAATGTACTATAAAAACCTTATCTTGAGACGCGTGTGAATTTGTTAAGCATAAATATATTGCTTATACCTCAATTAATAATAGAAGTAATAAACCTTTTTATGGTAATTCACTCAAATGTTTGAGGTCCTAGCCCAATTGTTTTTTTATCTGGTATAAGGTGTTTTGTTACTTTTATTGATTCTTATAGTCATAATACTTGGATTTATTTGATTCATAATAAAAATGAAGTGTTTTCAACTTTAAAAGATTTCATAACATGATCTCTACACAATTTAATGCTAAAGTTCAGTTCTTGAAAAGTGATAATGAGTACATGGATGGAGGTTTTCAAAACTATATGTTGGAACATGGGATTCTCCATCACACTAGTGTAAATACACCAAATCAGAATGGTGTAGCTAAGTGAAAGAACATATACTTATTAGAAGTTTCCAGATCTCTCATGTTCACAAAGAATTTTCCTAAAGCCTATTGGGAAGATGCAATTCTTACAAGAACATATCTCATTAATAGGATCCCACTAAGAGTTCTTAAGTTCAGAACTCCAATGGAGTTCCTAGAAGGAACTTGTTCCTATATTGTCACAGCAAAAACCTTTAGGTGTGTTTCCTTTGTTCGAGATCATCGACAAGATGTTAGAAGGCTGGATCCATGAGCATTAAAATATGTTTTCATTGAATACTTTGCTCCTCAAACAGAGTATAATTAATTTTTAAACATGTTTCTTAAACTTGTTTTTTTAAACCATAACTAAAATATCTTTTTAAAATATTTTTTTTTAAATTATAACCGCAATATCAAACAAATGCATTATATTAGATGTAATTAATGAATAAAATCTGCTATTCATCAAGAAAAGGTAAAAGCTTTGATTTCTTTTTATAACATAATTCATTTCAGGTCTTAAATAAAATCTTCTTTATAGATAAGATAATTAACAGCAACATCTCCATTTATGCCAAATGACAAGACTTGCAAATACTCTTCTATACTGCAACCATCCATGATATTCATTTTATTCAGAGACACAACACTCTACTTTTCTCATAAACTGGGCATCGAAGCCAACGATCCAACAACATTTTACTTAATTTAAATGTTTGTTTTATTTAAAAAATAATTACATGAAAATAAAAATAAAGACTCTTTAACAAATCCTCTAACTCGGGATAATTGAAATCTTCTCTGATCCTAATACTTGTCATGACTTGTGTAACACCCGGATATCATGGTAGTCTATTAAAAAATTTTATTGATGAAAAATAAATATGTATTAAGTGACAGACACACCTTTAGGAAAAGTAGTTTGAATTGAATAGATCTAGAATCTAGCTGGCCTACTCTTTGTTTTTTTCTTGGGCTGGATCTAACCCAGCTGTATGGGTTGAGCTAGACCCAGCCAGTCCGACCTGTTACCGGTTAAAATGTGGCTTGCAGATGCTGCCTCAATCTAATAAGTTCTTGCATGAGAGCATTTTCATCCCATTTAAGTCTTTCCACTTCTTCCTCAAGGCCCCTCGAGGCCAAACTTCTCAACCTCAACACATGCTGCAAACAAAGAGTTCTGGACTTGAGGTGGGAGGTTATCATGAACAAGAATAGGTTTTTTCCAAGATATACTCCTCAAAAGGTGTTTTTTCCCTCTTAAGAACCTCTCATTTGCAAATTCAAAGCGATTAGGATTAACCTTCTTGAAACCCTGCTCAATCACAGTAGAAAAGGTAAAACATGAATGATATAACCATATAAACACCAGGGTTGATCATTATTATAAAGAATATATTGATGTAAAACAGAGAAAGCTGAAAATAGTGCGACACAAAATCATTATCCAAAGTCCAACCATCTATAAATTTTTCTTTTAAATTGAATTTCAAATAATAAATATAACTTCTTGAGTTTATGCAGATGAGCAAAAGTTAAAAATCCATTACCATCAACTAGCACAATGAGCACACAATTACCACAACCGATAGCTAGAAATAGAATTCAACATCATAAGTGATACATGTGCCTCCTCGAAAGGTTTAAGAGAATGGGTAGCTAACTGTTGTTCAGAGCAATTGTTATTATAGAGTGGAGTCAAGAGTAGTAAAATAATTTTATATTCTTCTTATTTATATAAACACGTGTGTGCGTGTGTGAAATGTAAGCTAGTGAAAGAATAAATGAACAGTCACTTCATATCACAACATTTCTTTCTTTTTTTTCTTCTTTCTCTCATCTTTCAAACTTCCTTCATCCATCTCTAAATAATCTTTGAAAACAACTTGATATCAAAGCACAACAAATAAATCTAGTGAGTTCAAACATCAACGCTATTTTTGTTAATATAAGCAATAACAACATGTTGTTGTCAACTTGACTTCGTGAACAAAAGCCCTTACATTTCACCAATCATTGTTGTTGTTTGAGCTGTCAAATTTATAAAAAGGTGATTATTAGTTGATTGGGTTCTTGTGGTGATTAGATATGCAGTCCTTTATAGTGTTTTAAATATGATAGAGAAGAGCTCAGCTAATAAAACCGGTCTCCCCTCCAGTGAAAGTAGTAGGAGTCAGGTTGAAGTAGTGAATGAGAATCTTACCCATTAAATTAACACTATCAAACAATATGAAAATAATTATATAGCTTAGTCCTGATTTTGTATGTTGTTTATCAAGGCACGTGGACTATATGGGTACATCACAGGAGAAAAAAAGAAAAGAGTAGCTAGTGACTAACTAATTGAATAATAGAATAAAAAAACTCTCTACTTATGTTATGGCTCATCAACTCTATGCAACGTTTGATTGATTGTGGTATGTTTTATTACATTCTGCTTTAAAAATCTAGAATGCTACTAGCACAATGTACTCATAATTGGGCAATGATGCACAGGTTTATAAGCAACGAAAAAAGGTTCATGAAACCAAAAAACGTGCTATGTTTGTAGTCGAATACTTTGCGAAACCAAGTAGTTTGTGGCAAGAGTTATATTTCTAATAGGATTTCTAGGCAGATTGTCCAAATGATGCAGTAAAGTTTCAAAAACTAATTGACAAGGAACATGTCTATAACTTCTTAGCTAGGTTAAACATTGAATATAACCATATTAGAGTTTAGGTTCTAAGGAGAGAGCCTTTCCCTTGCTTCAGGCAAACATATTCTTATGTTCAACAAGAGAAAAGTAGGAGAAATGCATTGTTGCATCTTATTACACATGGGAGGTTAGTCATGATAGGTAACTCCAATAAAAAAAAAAAACTTTAGTGAGGGGTTTACACGTCTTAGTAAACCAATGTTAGCAGACGAAGAACAATTGAAGTGTGATTATTATAGACAAACCAAACATACTAGGAAGACAAGCTGGCAGTTACATGGACATCCTTCAAGAGGACGAGGTGGGAAAAGAATAGGTTTCCTAGATATCAAGCACTTGTGTCAAAGATAACTAAGACTCCAATTCCTGATGGTCAATCAAACACTTCAACTTTTTTCGAGAAAGAGATTCAGACACTTAGACATCAAATGGCCAAGCTTGATCCTCCCTCTTTATCCAACTTTGCACATGTAGGTATGCTAATGATCGCATTTAATTCTTTCACCATTTCTGATTCCAATCATTAGGTGATAGATTCAGGAGCCAATGATCACATGACTCGATTTTAAAAAAAAAATCATCATAGATTTTTTTTTCAAGTAAAGATAAAGTTTGTATAGCTGATGATTCCCTAGCCTCCATTTCTGGTAAAAGTTTTTATCTAATGTACCACTTTATCTTTAACCACAATCCTCCATGTTCCCAAGTTCTCTTCTAATCTTTTATCTATTAGTAAGATAATTAAATATTTAAAATCTAAAGTCTCATTCTACTCTACTCATTCTGTGTTTAAGGACCTGAAAACAAAAATAAAGGTGATTGGTTATGATAGGGTAGAAGATAGCTTATATTTGTTAAAAGGTGGTTTTGTTAGTTTAGAAAACACAAGTTTAAACATGGGCTGGTAACCATTTCTACAGATGTTAATCAAGAATTGCCTTTATGGCATAATTAATTGGAGCATTTATCTTATGTAGCTCTAACAAAGCTTTTTCCAGCATTAATGTACTACAAAAACCTTATCTTCAGACGCGTATGAATTTGTTAAGCATAATTGTGTTGCTTATTCCTCAACTAATAATAGAAGTAAGATACATTTTTATTGTAATTCACTTAAATGTTTAGGGTCCTAGCCCAATTGTTTTCTTATTTGGTATGAGGTGCTTTGTTACTTTTATTGATTCTTATAGTCATAATACTTGGATTTATTTCATTCATAATAAAAATGAAGTGTTTTAAACTTTAAAAGATTTCATAACATGATCTCTACACAATTTAATGCTAAATTTCAGTTCTTGAAAAGTGATAATGAATACATGGATGGAGGTTTTCAAAACTATATGTTGGAACATGGGATTCTACATCACACTAGTGTAAATACACCAAATTAGAATGGTGTAGCTAAGCGAAAGAACAGATACTTACTAGATGTTTACAAATCTCTCATGTTCACAAGGAATTTTCTCAAAACCTATTTTGGGGAGATAGAGTTCTTACTAGAACTTATCTCATTAATAAGATCTCACTGAGAGTTCTTAAGTTCAAAACTCCAATGGAGTTCCTAGAAGGAACTTGTTCCTATATTGTCGTGGCAAAAACCTTTAGGTGTGTTTCCTTTGTTCGAGATCATCGACAAGATGTTGGAAAGCTGGATCCATGAGCATTGAAATATGTTTTCATTGAATACGCTACTCATCAACAAACAGAGTATAAATGATAATAATATTTATTTAATTTTTCTTTTCATTGTATTCTATACATAATTATTTTTTAAACATGTTTCTTAAACTTGTTTTTTTTTAAACCATAACTAAAATATCTTTTAAAAATATATATTTTTAAATTATAACCGCAATATCAAACAAATGCATTACATTGGATGTAATTGTTGAATAAAATCTGTTATTCATCAAGAAAAGGTAAAAGCTTTGATTTCTTTTTATTACATAATTCAATTAAGGTCTTAAATAAAACCTTCTTTATAGGTAAGATAATTAACTACAACATCTCCATTTATGCCAAATGACAAGACTCTCAAATACTCTTTTGTACTACAACCGTCCATGATATTCATTTTATTCAGAGACACAACACTCTACTTTTCTCATAAACTGGGCATCGAAGCCAATGATCCAACAACATTTTACTTAATTTAAATGTTTGTTTTATTTAAAAAATAATTACATGAAAATAAAAATAAAAATAAAGACTCTTTAACAAATCCTCTAACTCGGGATAATTGAAATCTTCTCTGATCCTAATACTTGTCATGACTTGTGTAACACCCGGATATCATGGTGGTCTATTAAAAAATTTTATTGATGAAAAATAAATATGTATTAAGTGACAGACACAGGAAAAGTAATTTGAACTGAATAGATCTGGAATCTAGCTGGTCTACTTTTTGTTTTTTTCTTGGGCTGGATCTAACCCAGCTGTTTGGGCTGAGCTAGACCCAGCCAATCCAGCCTGATTATGGGTTAAACTGTGGCTTGCAGATGCTGCCTCAGTCTAACAAGTTCCTGCATGAGAGCATTTTTGTCCCATTTAAGTCTTTCCGCCTCTTCCTCGAGGCCAAACTTCCCAACCTCAACGCATACTGCAAACAAAGAGTTCTGGACTTAAGGTGGGAGGTTATCATGAACAAGAATAGATTTTTTCCAAGATATACTCCTCAAAAGGTGTTTTTTCCCTCTTAAGAACCTCTCATTTGCAAATTCAAAGCGATTAAGATCAACCTTCTTGAAACCCTGCTCAATCACAGTAGAAAAGGTAAAACATGAATGATATAACCATATAAACACCAGGGTTGATCATTATTATAAAGAATATATTGATGTAAAACAGAAAAAACTGAAAATAGTGCGACACAAAATCATTATCCAAAGTCCAACCATCTATAAATTTTTCTTTTAAATTGAATTTCAAATAATAAATATAACTTCTTGAGTTTATGCAGATGAACAAAAGTTAAAAATCCATTACCATCAACCAGCCCAATGAGCACACAATTACCGCAACCAATAGCAAGAAATAGAATTCAACATCATAAGTGATACATGTGCCTCCTCAAAAAGTTTAAGAGAATGGGTAGCTAACTGTTGTTCGGAGCAATTGTTATTATAGAGTGGAGTCAAGAGTAGTAAAGTAATTTTATACTCTTCTTATTTATATAAAAATCAGGCTCCCCTCCGATGATAGTAATAGGAGTCAGGTTGAAGTTGTGAATAAGAATCTTACCCACTAAAGCAACCCTATCAAACAAGATGAAAATAATTATATAGCTTAGGCTTGATTTTGTATGTTGTCTATCAAGGCACGAGGACTATATAGGTACATCACATGAGAAAAAGAGAGAAGAGTAGCTAGTGACTAATTAATTGAATAATGGAATAAAAAAACTCTTTATTCATGCCATGGCTCAGCAACTCTGTGCAGCCTTTGATTGTTTGTGGTATCTTTTATTAGATTCTGCTTTAAAAATCTAGAATGCTACTAGCTAAATGTACTCACAATTGGGCAATGATGCACAGGTTTGTGAGCAACAGAAAAAGGTTCGTGAAACCAAGCAACGCGATATGTGTGTAGCCCAATACTTTGCGGAACCAAATAGTTTGTGGTGGGAGTTATACTTCTACTAGGATTTCTAGGCAGATTATCCAAGTGATGCAGTAAAGTTTCAAAAACTAATTGACAAGGAACATGTCTATGACTTCTTAACTGGGTTAAACATTGAATATAACTATATTAGAGTTCAGGTTCTAGGAAGAGAGCATTCCCTTCCTTGAGGCAAATATATTCTCATGTTCAGCAAGAGAAAAGTAGGAGAAATACATTGTTGCATCTTGTTACTCATGAGAGGTTAGTCATGATAGGTAACACCAATAAAAAAATCTTTAATGAGGGGTTTACACATCTTAGTGAACCAATGTTAGCAAACAAAGAACAATTAAACTGTGATTATTATAGACAAACCAAGCATACTAGGAAGACAAGCTGACAGTTACATGGACATCCTTCAAGAGGATAAGGTAGGATAAGGTGGGAAAAGAATAGGTTTTCCTAGATCATAAGCACTTGTGTCAAAGATAACTAGGACTCCAATTCCTGATGGTCAATCAAACACTTTAACTTTATCCAAGAAAAAGATTCAGACACTTAGACATCAAATGTCCAAGCTTGATCCTCCCCCTTTATCCAACTTTGCACGTGTAGGTATACCAATGATAGCTTTTAATTCTTCCACCATTTTTTATTCCAATTATTAGGTGATAGATTATGTAGCCAATGATCACATGACTTGGTTTTTTAAAAAAAATTCATCTTACAATTTTTTTTCAAGTAAAGATAAAGTTTGTATAGCTGATGATTCCCTAGCCTCCATTTCCGGTAAAAGTTTTTATCTAATGTACCACTTTATCTTTAACCACAATCCTTCATATTCCCAAATTCTCTTCTAATCTTCTATCTATTAGTAAGATAATTAAAGATTTGGAGTGTAAAGTCTCATTCTACTTTACTCATTATGTGTTTAAGGACATGAAGACAAAAAAAGGTGATTAGCTATGATAGAGTGGAAGATAGCTTATATTTGTTGGAAGCTGGTTTTGTTAGTTCAGAAAGCACAAGTTGAAACATGGGCTGGTGACCATTTCTACAGATGTTAATCAAGAATTACCTTTGTGGTATAATCAATTGGAGCATCTATCTTATGTAGCTCTAACAAAGCTTTTTCCAGCATCAATGTACTACAAAAACCTTATCTTGAGACGCCTGTGAATTTGTTAAGCATAAATATGTTGCTTATTCCTCAACTAATAATAGAAGTAACGAACCTTTTTATGGTAATTCACTCAAATGTTTGGGGTCCTAGCCTAATTGTTTTCGTATCCGGTTGTAGGTGATTTGTTACTTTTATTGATTCTTATAGTCATACTACTTGGATTTATTTGATGCATAATAAAAATAAAGTGTTTTCAACTTTACGAGATTTCCTAACATGAACTCTACATAGTTGAATTGTAAAGTTCAATATTTGAAAAGTGATAATGAGTATATGGATGGAGGTTTTCAAAGATATATGTTAGGACATAGGATTCTGCATCAAACTAGCGTAAATACACCAAATCAGAATGGTGTAGCTAAACGAAAAAAACAGATATTTACTAGAACTTTATAGATCTTTCATGTTCACAAGGAATTTTCCCAAAACCTATTAGGGAGGTGTAGTTCTTACAAGAACATATCTCATTAATAGTATCCCACTAAGAGTTCCTAAGTTTAGAACTCTAATAGAGTTCCTACAAAGAACTTGTTCCTATATTGTCCCGCCAAAAACCTTTGAGTATGTTTGCTTTGTTCGAGATCATCGACAAGTTGTTGGAAAGTTGGTGCCATGAGCATTGAAATATGTTTTCATTGAATACTCTGCTCCTCAAACAGATTATAAAGGTTTTCATCCTTTAAGTATAAAAATATTTGTTAGCATGGATGTAACATTTCATGAAAATGAGTCATATTTAGTCAACTCACCTCAAATGGAAGATTAATGAGAGTGAGTATATGTTTTTGGCATCACCTACTCTATTTAGTTACGGACCAAAATTGGATGGAGCAAATTAGAGGAAGAGAGAGTAAGGAGATGAAAATCCAGCAAAAATAGAGAAATGTAAAAAAGATGAAGAACCAGAAAGAAGGAAAGAAATAGTTCATGAAGATGATGGGGAAACTAGAAAGGACAAAAAGAGAAGGTTTTGGCAAGTTTACACTCACATGAAAAAACTGAAAGAAGTCAATGAATCTACTCTACCTCACCAAGAACCATCTTCGAATTCACCCTTACACCAAACTCCGGACAATAAGTTTCCTAACTCTTCCACTGAAAATATTATTCCTTCTATTGATGATATTCATATAGCTCTTAAAAAAAGAGTTTGAAATCGTACCAAACATCCTTTATCTATTTTTTGTCATATGATCTCTTGTTACCTTCATATAGAGCTTTTGTATCTTCCTTATCTTCTATGTCTATTTTCAAGGATTGGATGGAAGTTGTTGAAAATACCAGGGGGAAAGAAGTTATGGCAAAGAAAATGAGAGTTTTGTTGAAAAATGAAACATGGGAGCTCACTACTTTTCCTACTAGAAAGAGAGTAGTAATTGCAAATGGGTTTTTTGTGTTATGCAGAAGTTGGATGGAAGTATTGATTGGTGTAAGACAAAGCTAGTTGTTAAAGGATATATCTAAACTTATGAAATTAACTATCAAGAAATGTTTGCTTCTGTTGCAAAAAATAAACTCAATCAGGGTATTGCTTTTCTATATAGAAATTTAGAGAAAAAGATGTATATGAAAATTACTTCAGGTTTCTCTTGTAAAAAGATAGAGGGCAAGGTGTGTAAGTTAAGAAAAACTTTATATGGCCTTAAGCAATCTCCCAACGCGTGGTTTAATAGATTTAATAATGCGGTTGTTAGATTTGGATACAAATATAAAGATGGAGACCAAACTATGTTCATCAAACATTACCAAGGCAAGACTACAATTCTCATTGTATATATTGATGATAGAAAATGTTCACAGGTAGGTTTATATGTTGAAAAAGTATCTTGCTAAAGAATTTGAAATCAAAGGCCTTGAGAGGTTACGTTACTTTCTAAGAATTGAAGTTGCAAGGCCAAGCCATCTTTATTTCTCAAATGAAGTATATTCTTGATCTATTAGTTGAAACAAGGATGTTAGGGTGTTGGCCAGCCAATTCCCCTACAAAAGTGAATCATCACCTTGTTGATTGTAAAGGTGAAGTAGTTAAAAAATGAAGATATCAAAAGCTAGTTTGTAGGCTTATATATTTATCACATATCCGACCTAATATAGCTTATTCAATTCGTGTTATCAGCTAGTTTATGTATAATCCTTGCACATCCCACCTTGATGTTATTTATCGCATCCTTCGATATTTAAAGTCTGCTCTTGGTAAAGGTTGTTATTCTCCAATAACACTTGAAGGTAGAAGCCTTTACCAATGTTGATTGGGCTAGATCATCAGGTGATAGGAGATCTATATTTGGATATTGTTCTTTTATTAGTGGTAATCTGGTTTTGTGGGGGAGTAAAAAACAACCGATAGTGGCTCGGTCATGTGTTGAAGCAAAGTATCGAGCAATGGCACATGGAGTGTGAACTTTTGTAGCTAAGAATCTAATGCATGAGATGGGAATAACTGTTGGTGAACCTTTGTCATTGTTTTGTGATAACATAGAAGCTATCAAAACTGCTCATGATCCAGTTTAACATAATTGAACGAAGCATATTACGGTTGAAGGAACTTTATTTAGGAGAAGTTGGATAAGAAGACTATTTGTATCCCACTTGTAAAAATTGAAGAAGTTTGTGTGTTTACTAAAAGTCTCAACAATAGGGTGTTTCACACTAGTACTTTCAAGATGGACATGAGAGATATCTATGCCTGATCTTGAGGGGAGATGTTGTTTGGAGCAATTATTATTTATATACGTGTGCGTGATATAAGCTAGTGAGAATGAATCAACTTGTTTCATCTCACAATGTTTCTTTCTTTCTTCTTCTTCTTCTCCTTCTTCTTCTTCTTCTTTCTTTTTCCTCTCATATTTCCAACTTCCTTCATCTATCTCTAAATAATCTTAGAAAACAACTCTAACAAATGAAAAAAGATAATACCCGCACATTCACATCCAAAGAATACACAAGAACTTTCAACTTTTTATGTAGCAACTTTCCAAAGTTCAAGTGAATTGATCTATGAAAGTGTAGTCACCTTTTGTGATCTTTTTATAATAACTATGTAGTTGATCTGGTATCTAATATGTCATAATATGTCTCTTTAAAATTTGAGAGAGATAGAGACAGAAAAAATAGATCCATAGCAAGCTTAAAACTCACGTTATAGTAACATATCATTTAATACCCCCTGACCAAATGGATCGGAACTATAGTAACTATAAAATCACAAATATCTGGTAATCCGCTATTTTTATGCAAACAAACATGCATAATTAATTATACACTCTCCAATCCTGATAATTATGACCTAAAGAAAACTAAAATCTAGAGCTAAACTTAAGTTAAAATTTACTAAACACAACTCCAATTGAATGAATCCTACCACACACACACACACGCACAAAAAAAAAAAAAAGAAGCTTAAACAGTAAGGGAATACACTCTTAATACATGTTTTCTCAATGATACCCTTGCATAAAAAATTAAACAATCAACTGTAACCTTTAGTTTATCCATACTCTCTAACATGCACATCCATCATCGAAATTAAAAGTCACATCCATTATGCATGACAATTTAGTTGTGAATTGTCTTAAATGCCCTTTCAAAAGTATGCAAGGAAAAAAAAAGGTTCTAAATAAGAAAATTTTGATGGAAAAAATTGAAAAGTGGGCATATTAGAGAAAATGGATAAACTAGATAATACTGACAACAAAAGAAGCAAGATTGATAACTTTTTATAGACAAGGGTGTTTCTGTAATTTACAGATTTTCTGGATATTCTGGGAAAAAGGTCTAGGTCTGGTTTTATACTTAGCATTTTATTAGTTCTAAAGTAATTAGCTTTAAAAGGTGTTTCCTATTTTAAATAGATTTCTTATATAGGAAAATAAGTCCTTGTTTGACTAGGAGTACTAGCATCTCTATATAAAGGTTATGTAGGCTTTCAATATTTTAATTATACTTTATGAATAACATTCCCATCAATTTTGCTTTGATTGTGTGACTCAATCTCCTCCTAGGTGTGGTGACCCTTAAAAACCCTAGGAGTGACTCCTATATTCGATCTACATTCTTCCTCATATTCCAGCATCAATTCACAGCATTACCACTCTAAACAATCTCTAAAAGTCAGATTCTGAACAGCCCCCTAGGTTGTCCTGCATCACTAAAGATCACTATTGTTTGATCATTTTGTTCAAGGGCACAGTTGAGATATGCATAATATATAAGGGTACACTGATAGGTTTTCCCTAACAATAACATGCATACACATTAAAATTCAAAAACAAAAGTTATTTATCAGGTGATTTCACGGAGAACTTATAAATCACGGTCAAAAGATTAAACTGGCTAAAATAAGAGTTATCTCTGTTAACTCATAATACCAACACAATTATCGACAAACCATGTTTTTGCCAAGACCAACGCTGGTCATGCATACTCAATCAAGGTGTAAGTTGACCTGTAATTTTTGAGCACATGGAACATATACACCATGCCTAATGTGTTTCTTAGCAACAAAAGACAATTTGACAACATTCAGTCAATTTTGAGTCATTCAAATCATGTTTGTAATTCAAAACCAAAAGTTCAAAATGCTATAAACAAAAATCCTTTACACAAGAGAGAGAGAGAGAGAAAGCAACAAAAGATTCTTATGAGGTTCTCTGGTAAAAAATGGATGATAGCAACAATATATAACCAGAACAACAAAAGAAGAAGCCTAGAATGAAGTAGGCTTCGGTAGTCAAAATGGCCAAAGAGTGGATTTGGAAATGGAATTAGTCATCATATATGTTGAGTTATCAAATCTAGCATGAGTTATCCACAAATAACTGGGAATGGATGCCAAGATGTTGAATAAGTCAATAAGATCCACACTCATCTTCTTCTTTTTCTTTATTTTATTTTTTACCAAAAGAAGATGCATTAGAAAAGAGATGTTCAAAGATGAAAAATATAGATAAAATAGCTAGCTACTCCTAAAAAAATATGTGAACAAACCTACTGCTCACTGAAAACCAAGCAGGAGAGTAGTGAAACAACTCATTACTATTGAACCACCAACTCCAGTTTCCCTAAGCACGACTGTAAATATCATTAAGTTTTCTAAATCCATTAAACCTGTATCTACTTTATCCACTACACCATCACTGTTGAAAAAGCAATGTGTTCTATGTCAAGCTCCATAACATCATTATAAATTTATTCGAAGTCCAACAAAATCATATCTTCAATATGAGAACATATCCAAATCATACTCTCCATCTTTAAGTCAACAAACTCGTATCTTTGATTTGTAAGTCCAGCAAACTCTACACATAAACATGTATAAACACACAAAGAAAGGGGAGAGGGAGTACCAAATGCTTACAATAAACTTAAAAGATACAGCTAGAGATTTCCTTGAAACTCCATAGAATTCATTAGACTCCATGAATACCTACTACTCATTTCAGATTACCTTTTAAAACACGTAAGTCTCGTCAAAACTGATTTCATATTCCTTGACCACTTTCATCAGCAACTCCAGAGCTGATCTCTAGCTAATCTTGCCTAATACCCCAACTTATGATTCCAAAAAAAAAACATTAAAATCAACAGATGGTTAGAAAATAATTACCATCTCTGAATAGGATTCAATAAGTTTACATGGAGAAAAGCATGCAAGCCATAGTACGATACAGGGCATGCACATAACATTAATAACATATGATCATTAAGCTTTTTATTATTATTATGATCATTGTCAAAAAGAAAAGAAATTCAAGCAATGGTTTTCACAAAAGTTTATGATTATAACAACAACAACAACAACAACAACAACAACAATATTGATTGCTTCATCAAGATATACATGAAGAGCACTTTGAATAAAATTGGTTAATAATAAATAATCTTGCAAACATTCAGAAGCCAGTCAGCCCCTTACTGATTGGTAATAATCCAGTTGAATGGATTAGGATAGAATTACTAAATAGCTTAATAAGTAGCCTAGCTGAAATAAAGTAAATCCACATGCTAAACTCACTTCCTTGTACCATTAACCATTACCATACAAATAAACAAAAGAATGAAAACTTTGAACGACTAGCACTGATGGCATATACCAAAAACTTGTGTAAAAAATAGAAGTTTCCATGGCGCGTGCATAGGTTGCTAATCTAACTTGAATCCGATTTAGAAAACCATTCAACCAAAATTAGTAACTAATTTCATATAATGAATTCTCTCCCATTCAAAACCTAAATTTGGCAGTAAGAAGTAAAGCAGCAGCATTAGCTTCCGATTTTAATTCAAACCCATCGGCAATAGAGAAATCCAATAATCTATATAGACCCATCCTTCCTTCCATTTCCTTCGTATCTAACCACTAAGTTATATATCTAATAAATAAAACTGCTAACCATCCAATTGAATGGATTGCAAATGTAGATAATATATATAGCAATTCAATTCTAAGATTTAAATAAAAATACACACACACACACACACAAAAGTATTCAATTGCCTGACAAAGCTGGAGAAGTTCTTGTGCTTGAAGTACTTAGGAAAAAGATCTCTTTGAAACCCTAGGACATTCCACACCACAAAACTGTTATTGCTGCTACTCCATGACACCATTGAATCCGTCGACGGGTCGTCTACCATGTCGTAGGTTTTGCTTAGAAATGGAGGCACTATGTTCGTGTTATTATTCCCAAAATACATTCTACTAATCTATTTATTATTCTTTTTTTTCTAACTTTTAAATAAAATTATAAACACAAACTGATTTTTTTTTCTTTATTTTATAGCGATAAAGAGGCTGTTGAAGGAAGGATGAAAAGAAAAGAAAGGCAAGACTCAGAAAAACAAGACACGGAGATGGAGAGAGAGAGAACGAGGGGATGGGCCGTGGAGATGTTACGGTCAATAGAACACCCAGACGTAAGAGTACATTTTGGTCCTAACATGTTATAAGTACTCGAACATGTCCTTAATTAGACCAAAAAAAATTGACCATCTAATTGCGACCTTAATATATCAAATAACATTTTGATCTTTTAATTTGAAAATATACAATGACATCACATTAGTTATTTAATCTTAAAATAAAACATTAAGAACATAATGTTTTTTCTCCTTTTAGCATTCAAAGAATTGCATAAATAATAAATACATTTTGATCTTTTAATTTTAAAAAATATCATCACATCATTAATTTTTATTTTTTTAATATTTGGTTGAATTATTATATTTATTTATTTGTTAAAATTTAAAAAAAAACAATTCAAAAAAAATATTATATACAAAATATTATTTTTTTAATTTTATTTTTTATATGCAAAATATTATATTATTGACATTATTATCACCATACCACAACTCTACTACTAATATCTCTTTAATATTATAATCACAATCAATACCATTATTGTAATATTATCATTAGCTATCACAACCATTATTTTTATTATTACTTCATCACCTTCACCCTCTATTTTAATATCATCATTGTCAGGTGTTTAAAAATATAGTAGTAATTACTTTTCAAAATATATTTTTTTTTAAATGCATTAAAATAATATTTTTTTATTTTTTAAAAAAATATTTTTAATATCAACACATCAAAATGATCTATAAATATAAAAGAAAATAATTTTAAGCAAAAAAATTGAGTTTTGACCACCCCTTATTTGGACTGCAATTCATCTTTAACTTTATAATCACCATCATCATCACTAATTCTATAACCTTTACAAACATTTCTTGTCATCATGTTTTTATCATAGTCCCTTTTATTACATCATCATCACTTACTATAATTTTTCTTACTTATTAATAAAAAAAATTATTGTTGATTTTATGTTACTATAACAATAATAATCACTGTTGATATCATATCAATCATTATCATATCGCCACAACAATATCACCATCGCTATCATAATTAAATGTGTCATATTATTAGTTTTATATTTTAGCTAATAATATATTTTAATATTTTTTAAATTAAATAAAATTTATATAAAATATTTTTCCTTTGTATATATCTTTGTTAAAAATATAAACAGTTTTTAAAACACACACTATGAATGATAAATAAGAAGCAGTTTTGATTTTATTAAAATAAAAAACCAAAAATAAAAGAATGAAGTACCCTTTCATATTTCTCGAATAAAAAAAAAGAAAATTAAGTGAATTTTAATTATAGAAAAGAAATTAGTGTATATATTAGACACATTTATTAGCCCATCGATTAAAGTAAGTGTGCTCAACTAAAGCAATTGGTTATCAAGGCAAGAAACAAAGAGTAAGTATAGATGAAAAAATCCATAAACAAGTTCAACAGAAGAAGAAGAGAAACAAGCATAATATTAAGTAATGATTTGTAAACACAATTCATAAATAACCATGCGTGATTTTGTATAAAATCCAAGGAAAAATATAAAAGGAAATACATAACTTCATTCCTCGTCTTTCTTTTCTCCTACCTCATCTTCCTCTTATTTTTTTCCCAATACAAATCAGATTTCTCCTCTTCTCCGAATAAAAGCTACTAGCTCGTCATAGAGATCAATGGTTTCCAACTCATCCACTTCATTTGCACCATTTTTTCTTGATCGAAATTCAAAACCTTCAAGGAATATATCAACATGCATGTCGCTACTTGAAGTTGTGGCTATCTTCAAAAAAAAAAAAAACAAATATCTAGCATCTTGTTTTTAGAAGAAAATTTTTTTATTTAAGATGTCATCATCTAGTGTTGTGGTAACTAGAAACCATAACTAGTCAACAAAGATTTTATAGTACGAGATTGATTATGTTAAAGGGAAGATATTATCACCTTTAAAATATTCTACTTGAGGTAAGACGCATTATTGGTTTTGTCTTAAATTGATAAGGGTTTGTTGTGTTATGCTATCAATAGCCTATTTATAATATTATCGACTTTGATGTTAGTGAATATTCAACTAAAATTACTTTCATCTCCAGCGTTGATAAATATTAAATGAAGAAAAGGTCTGATATTCCTGACTTTAGTATTAATGAATACTAGGCTAAAAGTTATTTCTAATTTTAATACTAATATTTCTAACTTTAGTGTTAGTGAATACTAAGATTAATCCTAATTTTGTCATTGATGAAAACAAATATTAGCATTAATGAATACCATAGATGATATTCTTAATTTTGGCATTAATGGATATCAAACAAATATTAACATTATTTTGATTTCCATATATGTCACGAATTGCATCCCACAGGTCCAGTGATGATTCTAAGAAATTAAAAATCTTAGCAAGGTTCCTTTCCATGGAGTTAAGGATTCAAAACATGACCAGCTGATCCTTGAAAAACCATGCTGCATATTCTGGATTATCAACTTCTGGAGGAATGATAAAACCATTTATGAACCCCAACTTAGATCTTCCACCAAGAGCAATGGTGACAGCCCTTGCCCAAGGAAGATAATTAAATTCATTCAACAACATAGAACTCAATCTTTGAGATGTGTTGTTATCATCAGAACAATTTGCTAGTGCTGAGACCTTTGATCCAATATTAATGGCATCCTTTAAGTGGTCTTTCATGACAACACCATTGTCTCTGTCTCTTCCTGTAGTATAAGAATTCAAACACTATGCTTTGATACCATGAAGAAATTTGAAGCAGAGAAGAGACGTGAGACAGTGCAGCAGTAAAACAGAGTTCTGCATTCATACTTTCTTATGCTATACATATGCATATATATACAAAGGGAAAAACTTGCAATATGGAAAGACAATCCTGCGTATCCTTTCTCCCAACAGTATGCTAAGATTATATGCTAATAATAAATACACAATCATATCTAAACTAGGTAACAAATAAGTTATACATGGTAATAGCATAATAGTAAAGATCTTCAGAATCGCTTCAATATCTTCAATAGAAACAGAACTAAGCATCCTGCCTTGGTGGATATTACAAGCCTTATGCATGGTCTTAGAGATATGCCAACAATTAAGAAAATCCTAGCTTGGTATAAACAATGTAAACATGTCCTCGTGCACGTACAAACCCAGTTAAAGATCTCAAACAAAGCAAGTTAAGTCTCTTTGCCTGAGTTATTTGTTTATTAAATGAGGAGTAAAGCAAAACTTAGGTATGAAACGTGAAAGTCATACATATATTAAAGCACCAAGAGCAGAACTTTCCCTTTTTGCACTCATACATAGCAAAAGGGTTTTTTTTATACCAAGCAATTGTCATTATCTAAACCTTAAGATTTAAAACAAGCTAAAATTCCTTTCCTTTCATTATTATCAAGCTAAGGGTTCAACAGTATTTCTTAATATGCCTTTTCTTAAATCATGAAGCTAGTGCATCATGGCAAGCACACACAGAGATAAAAAAAGAAAAAGATAAGACAACACCTAGATATAACAAATTAAAACGTGAAAGTAGAAAAGGTGAATGCTTTATACCCTTGACAGCAGCGAAGGGTACTTTTGGCTCAAACAAGAGGTTGAGCCTACATTTTCTTTATATTTTGATAATTTAAGAGAGCAAAAATCTTTAGGATACTTGCGGTGATGGCACTGTGGAGATAACTACTAGTATTTTTGTTCAAGTGGTGGTGAAAATTGAGTTAATGGTTGGACTAGATGTTTCCTAGGTAAGGGTTTTGTTCCTTCTTTTGTTCTCGTCATTGTAGGGGTACATGGCGGTGGTAGATTTTTTTAAAATGGTATATTTGTTGTTCCAGATGGCTTCCTTGTTTTTGTAAAAAAATCAATTTTTTTTAAAATAGTCAAATTATTCTATATAACCTGTCGTTAATGTGAAAAAATTCAAAGATTTTTTAAAAGTTTTCAAGTGACCTGTTTGTTAGTTGAAAAATTCAAAGATCTTTTAAAGTGGTCTAGTTGTTACAGGCAATCTGTTAGTTTAAAGATTTTTTGAAATGAAAAATTTTGAGAAGTATTTTAAAACTTGGCCATTCCATGGTGGCTTGTCTTTTGATGGACTCTATCAGGGTTTTTTTGTGATTTTTTTTGCAAAACACGTTGTTCAATTCTTTGGAATTAGATGACACTCGTATATCTTTACCTGGTTTAAAATATAGACCTTCCTTTATTCGTAATCTCTTTTTTACTTGATTGGTGAGGTTTGTTATTTCTGATCTAAGTCCTCTTGGTCGGTTAGTTTCTAGCCCACTCGAGTTGCCCTATATAAGTCATTTTCCAGAGTATTTCAATTTTACACGGCTTCACTTTTATGGCACTCATCGTGACTTATTTATTTGCTGGAAATTCTGTATCTCACTAATCAATTTGAGAAGATCATTCATTATTCTCTTGTCTCGCTGCTAACAACATTTAGTGTCACTAGTTATCCTTAAAGGATTAAACTTCCTTTTGTAAGAATATAGCTTTGAATGATGTTGTGATGCATGAATACACCTAGTTTGCTTGTCAAACTTATCTCTCGTGTAGCTGAAATTCTAATGGTTTTATTAGTCAACTTCTAATTGAAGTTAGAACTTGAAAATGATGGAATTTTAAGTAGGTTTCTTCGTGAAAGTTGTAGATATTGATGTTAGATTTCTAATGAGACTAGTCTTGAATAATTTAGAATTATATAACTCTAGATATGAGCTAAAGATTGAGGAAAGATATAAACAAACATTGTAGTGGACAGATTTTATACGCCACTGTAATGGATGATTTTGGGTTTATAAATAGACAAACTAGGTTTTTATTTCTTCATAAAAAATATATCTTTGTGTCTTAGCTTTGTATAGAGACAAGTCACACCTAAAATCGACTTCTATAACTTCAGTTATAATTAAAATATCGAACAATGTTTGGGGTTAGGTGGACTAAACCAATTAGGATTAGTCAATATCTAATATTTGCTTGGAATTGTTATTAATTGAGGGTTCTAACATTTTAATTGATAAAGAATAAGTATGAACATGAAAAATATGTATGTTTATGGAATTTTAAGGATCTTCCTTGTTATTGATATGAAAATAATAGTTGAATAAAAAGTGAATTAAAATTGTGATGCTAGCTGAATTGTTATTGATAATTGTATTCTGGTGATATAATGAAGGCTACAAGGATAAGACAACAATAGGGAGCAACAATATGTATATAAGCTCAAAATAAGAGCTGGACTCATTTTTTATATATATAAAAAAAAGCCTTTGCATGTTTTCTTTATTGAATTGTTGCTTATTTGTTGTCATATCATTGTAAAATTGATATATATTGTGAAGAGAAGAATGAAATAAAAAGTTAAAGTGCAATGTTGCACTTGGTACTCAAAGAGGATTTTTGAAATTGAAAGGTTTGTTGGTATTCAAAATGAGTGGCTAAGAAAGCAATGGTTTGTTTTATTGGAAAGCTTGAAAATAAATAGGAAAGAAAAAAAGAGAAGGAAAGTAATGTTGGGGATTGACCGACATTATTGATTAGTCTACCACGAGGTGGGGAGTAATGGCATTCGTGGTTATTGATGAACGACATTATTCATTAGTCTGCCACAAGGTAGGGACTAATGATATTAGTAGTTACTAATGACCGACATAATTGATTAGTCTGCCACGGGGTAAAGACTAATGATATTAATTGCTACTAGTGACCAACATAATGATTACTCTAATAAAATATGGATATTAATGGTACTAGTGATACCAAAACCAGGAATTTATTTGATTAGCCGGTCAAGAGAGTAGAGACTTCCAAACAAAAAAAAAAGGAAGAGTAAAAGATAATCATGTATAGGCTAAAACGAGTGTAAATGACGGTCGAATATAGACTTAAAAAATGAATGGTAGCCATGGTTAAAATGAGGTTTGTTGTGGCAATATGTTTAGGCATGAACTTGGGGTTGTTCGGCAGGATGTTTAGGTGTGAAACGATACATCACATGGTGGCTGATTTGATAACCCTAATGTGATGTGGTCAATGGCTATTAGGTGGTTCATTTGTAATGGACTTAGTGGTAGTTTAGACGAGCCCTTTGCACGATGATTGATGAATACAATGATATCCCAATTAGAATGAGATGGGTGGCTTTTTGTTGAACCAAATGGGTTGTTAATTTGAGCAATTGAACAACCCAATACGACACAGTTATGGGTAGGTTTTAACAATCAATTTGAAGAAAGAACGGGTGTAGATTATATAAAAAGTCATTCAGTTGGAATAAGGGGCAGGCAGAGACTGTATTGAATATAGGACTCGTTTGGGAACGCGGCTGTGGCTGTGTTCCTAAAAAATTTAAATTTTTTTTGTTAAAATTTAATATGGTTTGTATATTTTGGATCGTTTTGATGTGCTGATGTCAAAAATGATTTTTAAAAAATAAAAAAACATTATTAACATGTATTTTGGCACGAAAAATTATTTAAAAAGTACCTACAACTACATTGTCAAACATGCTCTTAATAGGAAATAGTCCGATGAAAATTGTTCGGGTAGTCGTATAGAAGGGATTCCAGGACTGTTATGATAGCAAAATAAGCATGAGTTTAGGGTAGTTAAGACAAGGAAATATATATATATAAATTATATATTGTTATGATAGTTCAAGTATATCAAAATGAGGAATAAGTATGAAATGGACGAGTGCATGGTGGTATGCATATAGATAATGTATGTATGGTTTGATGTATGACATGGAAGTTGACTAGTATATATTGCCTCTAGTAGTTATGCTTTGATTTCTATTATATTTTTTATAGAAAGTTTCTTATAAATATTAAATGTTGCAAGTTTCTTATATTAATATTAATATAAATCTTGATTATATATATCCAAATAACATTACGATTGTAAAAGTAAAAAAAGAAATGTAATTCCTTGTAATTGCAATATTTTTTAAAAGAAAAATAAAATTATTCAAGAATTATAGAAAGTAACAAGAATATAAATATGCAATAATAAATATTGATTTTTTTAAAAAATTATAAAATATATTTTAGGAATATAATAAAATTTATTGTAAAGCATTTCAAAGAAAAAAGAAAAATAAAAAGTTTATATGAATTATAGAAATTAACAAGAATAAAAACATGATAATAAATCTTAATCTTTTTTTTAAAAAAATAATTAAAAAATATTATAGGAAAAATATATGTGGAAAAAATTATAGAATACAAACAAAATTTCAAATATATTGTTAGAATTGTATAGGAAAAGATAATAAGATATAAACTTAAGAAGAAGAAAAACATGAAAACTGATGTAATAAAAATATCCTTCTTGATTTATCTTTCAAAAACGAAATTATCCCTTCCAAGAAGCTACTTTATTATGATGACGTGGAGCGACGTGATTGGAGAAAAATAGGCCTATCTATCCAGCAGGTCGAATACTGTAATGGAGCCATTAGTTTCCATTAGCGACAGATAGAGAAAAGAGAGAGAGAGAGAGAGAGAAGGATGATTCTGGTTTCACCGGATTGCCTCTCTAATTCTTATTCGTCGATGGTGTTTTCTCACAATCCCATGCTCTCCTCTCATCTCTGCTTCACAATAAGAAGAAGGACGTTCCGAACGAAGACGAGTCGACGACTCTGTGTAGCGAGTAGTCTGATTACAAGCCCCGAGTCATTCGAAGTTGGGAGACTCATTGGCAGCTACGGCTTCATGAACATTACGAGGTGTACATATGTATAGTTATACTCTTTTTTTTTTCTTAATACAATTGATTAGTTCTAAATGGAATTGCATTTGTTTTCAGCTATTCGGCAGGAGGAATGGATTTTGAATATTCAGGTGGACAGCTGAAACTTCAAGATGTAGGAGAAGGTAGCGTGAAGATCAGGTGCGCCTTTATTTTATTTAATCACAATATAACTAAGGGTTTGCATGTTGCTCTGATTTGTAGTAACTATTATATATATTCATGGCAGTTATTTTTCAGGCTTTACGAAGGAAGAATAGCGCAGGGTTCACTTAGAGGCACTCCCGTTGTTTTCAAGGTGATTTTTCTTTAAATTCTAGCAAGTGAATCATATACCGAGTAATATATGCTTTCCGACTTAAATCAATGCACATCTTCTAATATTTATTGTAATTCACTCGGTTGTGGTAAGGATCTTGCAGTGTATTATTATATTTTGCCAGGGGCTGGATATGTTATTCCCATTTCACGAGTTAATTAATGATTAAAGGAGAAGAGTGTAGCTAAATCTATATTTTCTTTTCTTTTCAAATTCTAATTTATTAAGGAATTTAACAACAACATTTACTAAATGTCCCCCTAAATCGAGAGCAGTTGAAAATTATAGCGACTGTGCCATCTTCAATTTGACATTTCTCTCTTCCCAGTTATCTTTGATCTTCCTTTTCCTCCTTGTGGAACTTGAATGGATGTTGTTGACCCGTCACATTGCAAAGTTTTTTTTTCTTCTTCTTTTCTTTTCACACCGAGATTGCTGGTTATGAAGGTATATCCTGGACAGCGAGCTGGTGGCATAGAAGCTGATATGATGGCTGCAAATGAGCTCAATGCCCATGCTGTACTTCAGGTTGGATATTGAAGGCTTTTCAAATATTAGAAATATTAGTGACATGTTATTTTCTTTTTTATATACCATGGAAGGTCTTTTCATGTACATCTTTCACAGAGCAGTTCAAAAGGTTCATGCCAGAATCTCCTGATGCTTGTTGGAGGATTTGAGACAAAAACTGGAGAACAGGTTTGTTATACCAGGTCAAATAAGAAAAACTAGTCATAGTTGTTTTGGGAATTTTCTTATATGATAAAAAATTGATGAAATTAATGTACACAGTGGCTTGCTTTTCGTAATGGTGGGAAATATAGTGCAGCAGACTATGCAAAAGTTACTAGTGAAAAAATTTCAAAAAGCATTTCGACCAAGGAAAACTCCTGGAATCATTTTGAACAAGAACAAAAAATAAAGCGCAGAAGATATTTTGTTATCAAGCTACTTCAGGGGGCTATTACTGGTCTAGCCTACATGCATTACCATGACAGATTGCACCAGAGTCTTGGACCATCTTCTGTTGTTCTCAAGTACGATCATAGATTTTCATGTTTCCTGTTTTAACTGTTACTGTCATATTTGTCTGCTTACTGATATTTTACACAATGTTTTACTTGAATAATGGCAGCACTATAGCAGAGAGAGAGGCTCCTTATTTAGTTCCACGACTTCGAGATCTAGCCTTTTCTGTTGATTTGAGGTGCTATTAAAATTCCTTTTCTTGCAATTACTTCTCAGCAGGCTTCTGTTTTCAACTTAGAAATGTTATCTGTAGACAAAACTCATTGTCCTTGACATTTAGAAACAGATCATATAAGTGATTCCTCTACATGCAACAACATTGTGGGCAAGCTCTTTGAAACAAACGTGGTTTAGTGAACCACAACTGAATGAATTCAAACATGTCAAAAAAAAAAAAAAACAGAGAGAGAGAGAGTGAGAGAAGGAATTAATCGCAGTTGCTATGTTCTTTCTTCTGTGATTGTAAATCTTGTGTAAGCTGTAACATGTATACGTGTTGACCTGTATGATAGCATGTAGCACATTGGTTCCTTTTATTTTAGTAACATGGATGCGCTCAATTTCTCACCCTTTTTTCACCACTATAATATTTTGTGATTAGTGAGAATGTAACAAGCCAATCATTTAAGTCTAGTGCTTCGTGAAGGAAAGAATTTAACAGTCAACTGATAATCAACCAGTTGTTCCGTCGCACTCAGATTTCTTATTATTAATATTATTATTCACATAGATGCATACTGGCCTTCAGACAATCTATCTGCAGACTCTTGCAGAAAGGGATGGAGTTAACCATCAATCTCCATCATACAATATCCCCAATCCAATAAGGATCTGGTTTTCCCCAACTGTCTCCCAGATGGCAAACTGACGAGGATCTGGTTTTCCCCAACTGTCTCCCAGATGTTTCCCCAGATGGCAAACCGAGTTACGGAGGTGTTAAAGGTTTTCTTACTTCCAGGAATAGAAATTCGCAAAAAAACATTTAGGGATTTTCTTGGTGACATGAAGGCAGACCAAATGATGTACGCTTAAGAGAGAAGGGACTTAATACCATTGTAGATTCTTGTATGTGCCATCCATGAATCTTAATGCTTATAAGGAGATTTCTTACTTGTGACTGTAGAAGGCTTCTTGATATTGCAGTATAGTTTCACAGGTTTGAACACGTTAGCGCATTTTCACTTCCAAACATGACTTATCAGGATTTCAAATTTAGAAGATGGCCGTGGGACATTATCAGAAGGACTTTGGAGAAGAGCAATTGCTGCTGGAGCCTCCACACCTATGGAGAAACGAGCCTTTGGAATTGCAGATGACATGTACTGTTTCAGAACTTGATGGTTCTATCATTAGTTTTTTCAGTTCTTTAGCTCCTTTGACCAATTTCTTTTCTGGTCCTACATAGATATGAAGCTGGTCTTCTTCTTGCATACTTGGCTTTCGTTCCATTTTGTGAAGCAGGCATTGTGGATGCTCTTTCTTTGCAAGTAAGCAGAAATATGATTACCTCTGATTAATTATTATATCATTTGTAGGCAGGCGTTTCTCTTCATCTACGTGATATAAGCAAGTCCAGAGCACCTGAAATCCTGAGCACATAATGCCCTTATACACCTTCATATTCTTCAGAATGTGTTTTCCTGACACTAATAACTTATGCATGAACTTGCAGAGGCTTTTAGAAAACACTTTCCGACTCGATCTTGAAGCTATGAGAGAGTAAGATGATTTTTGTACCTTATTTTGACTTGCTTAAAGTCCATTAGCCAGTGCATGCATAAGATGAATTTGAGATTATAGGAGTTTAAAAGGTAAGAATCAGATACATTTGTAAGCACCCTTCGTTTGGCTGAGCTTGACTTCAGGAGTTATGTTATGGTCTTATGCATCAAAACTTGGCTGCTTCTTATCTAGTTGAGTCCATGCGTAGATCATGATGCAGGTGATACTTGAACATTTGTAGATTCTACAAGAGCTACAGACACATTTTAGCAGTTTCTTTCTTAGTGGGGATCTATCTTCTACACTATGATTTTTCAAATATAGGATGAAATCCAAGTGAAAAGGTAGTTTGTATGCCAAAGGGAACAACAAATAATTCTCAGTTTGGCTCTGAGCAGAACCTCAAAGACTCTGCTACCCGTAGAACACGATGAAGATAAAATGCAAAGTAAAAAACGAAACTCTACGTTATATCCAAAATTCAGGAAGTTAACTTGTGTGTTTTTCACACATACTTGAATACTTAGATTCCTGCAGCTGGTTGTTTGTTTAAACGCGTTTTAAACACTAGTTTTCTACAGTGTATTATTTAACTATGCATTGCATATTTTTTATGTAATATTTAATTGATCGTTTAAATTTTAATAAAAGAACAAATTTAAGTATCGATTGAATTAATTTCTCGTGTGAGATTCAATATTGAAACAGTATTATTTAAATTTAACAGTTTGATTATGTTTTTGGCATATCAAACCAAGGACAATGGCAATTATTTGGCCAAGAAATAGACAGTTTCCAACAGATTAGAAACTAAGCTCAAGCTTGTCATGGATCTTGAGGTGTCAAAATGCTGACACACTTGGTTTTTCCTCCCCTGTCTTTGCCCTTTCTGGCACACACAGATATTGTTTAGCAGATGATCGTTTGGAAGAAGCTGTGAAGTTTCTGGATCTTGGTGACCGGGCTGGATGGCAATTACTTGAGGTTGAATCAGAGTTTAAAATAAACTACTTTAGTCGTCTATGGTTAATTATGATTTTCTTTTTGGATATGTACAAGCGCTATAATTTAAGATGGTTTGCAATAATGGCTAACATTTGGTCTGCAATAATTCTGTCTGTTTCCGGTGTGCAGGCAATGCTAAATCCAGACTTCCGGAAGAGACCAATCGCTGAAGCTGTGCTTAAGCATCGATTCATGATCGGAGCTGTTGTTTGAGTGGCGAAGAGCAAGTTAAGTGTACATGATTGTAATTATCAAGAGCGGCAATAAAAAAAGAAAAAAGAAAAAAAAAAGGAGCATTTGCGTCCTCTTCACCATAGTATTTCTGCTTTTCCTTCGGAAAAAGTGACGCTGTCTCAGCTTTTGTATTGGTAGATGGTAACCAAGAGTGACTATTTTTATATATATATAAAAAAAAAATTAGCACGTTTAAAAATAAATGGTAAATTAGCACTGCTTAAGTCTCTTTTTGAAAAATAACATTCTTCATTAAATGTCTGCGAGTGAAAATTGTGATTTCTTAAAAAAAAATTAATATATTAAAGAAATCATTAAAATAGACCGGCATAATTTTAAAAAAAAAATTGAATTTTTTTTTATTTTTTTTTTAATTTAATATTTTTTTTATGTTTTTAAATTGATATCAAAAATAATTTTTTAAAAAATAAAAAAAATATTATTTTGATAAATTTTACAGTGAAATACATTTAAAAAAATAAATATGAACATGTTTCTAAACAGGTGTGATTTTTTTTAAAAAATAAATTACTAGTGCTAATTTATCAACATTTTCCAAACTGTGTTATATAGAAAAATACCCATCAAAAGTTGTGATTTTATTATTATTATTATTATTATTATTATTATTATTATTTCTTCACTTAGTCTAACCATCAATGCCAATGGTGTTGTGTCGGAAAGATAACAGCTTTTATCTCATCAGGGTGGAGGTCGGAGTACCTCCAACTGTATGATGACTGGGATGCTTGGTTGGTATTATATTGTAGTAATATTTTTAAAAATATTTTTTTGATTATAAATATATATTAAAAAAATATTTGATGTTTTGTAAAATAAAAATAATTTAAAAAACATGCTGTAACTCAATTCAAGATCCACACAAGGAAATGCAAAATCTTCTAGTCTCACTCACACAGTATTTTCAAATTGTTATCTAATGCAGATTAATGCAGATTAAGATGATGAGTTTTGGGTCAGTCGGTATTTATATTTTAAATTTTACAATGTTAGTTTTTTAAAGTATTTTTTATTTGAAAATATATTAAAATAATATTTTTTATTTTTAAAAAATTATTTTTATATTCACTCATCAAAATAATTTAAAAATATTAAAAAATTAAAAACATTTTAAAAATTTTAGAACCACTTTAAAACACAAAAACAAAATATTACTCAGTCACGCCATATGCAAATGTGCAAAACCAGTAAATAATCAGGTCTAAACAGGCCTAAGGCAAAAGAGCCCAGTACAGACATACTGGCCTAAAGCCCATTACAAATATAAGTCTACTTACTGAGCTTGCTAAAAGAATCTTACGAATTTCTCCTCTATCTAGGCTCTTCCACGTTCTTGCTTTCAACATAGTAATAATCAGAATCCAAAACTGCCTGCAGAATCAAGCAGGTAATCCCTTTTCTTATGTTTTTCAACATTAGATTTCATTTGGGTCTTTCTTAAATCTCACTGGAACGTAGCTTTGCATGACTATTTTGCTGTATTAATAGTTTTTTTTTTCCTTCTCTTTTCATAAGAATCATGATTCTATGAAGAACTATGGTTATAATCTAGTTTAAAGAGAATTATATGTGTTGGTTTGTTTCTTTCTGTGGGAATTGCAAGTTTGATATAACAATAACTCATAACATGATTTGGTCCCTCCTCCCCCTCTCAATTTTGGGAATTATGAGTTACGAAGATTTGGACTGCCATGATTTTAGCATGGAACACAGCATAAAATCGTATAATTACAAAATGATAGTGCTGTTAGCCGCCACGTGGCTTATAAATCCATAAAAGAGATCTTCCAAAGAAGAACCCATTTATGTATTAAAATCCACGCTGCTTTGGACTTCAACGTTTTCCTGTTGGCATAAAACAAGTGATTTTTCGGTTTGTTGCTCAAATGATCATAGATAAACAACTTGGAATTTCTTTTTGAGCTACAATTTGCTATTTAACCACAAATGCGCTTGTTGTTCTTTAGATTGGTGCTTGTTTTGCTCAAAATAATGTCTCGCGTTTATGTTGGGAATTTGGATCCGCGCGTCTCCGAGAGGGATCTCGAAGATGAATTCCGGATGTATGGTGTTCTTCGTAGGTAATTTCTTTGGCACCTTGCATTGTTTGGCTGATTTGAGTGTTTTAGGAGTGCTGGATCTTTGTTGTTTCTTCCGTGTTAGTCATTGTTATTATTGCTAGCATTTAATTTTTCTCAGTATCCAAACCTGCTAGTTGACTTTTGCAATTATTTTAAAATTAAGGAGTATATTTGTGTGTCACGAATCTGCATATGGATATGTAGCTACTAGTATTATCAAAAGTTGCCAAGGCACTCTCTTGGGCCCCTAAGCTGAGCAAGGGGCTACTTTGGTGCCTGAAATGCCTGATGGCAAAGTGTTTAAATCTTTAGGTACTTGGACTCTCGCTTAGGTCATTTTTATTTCTATTTTTACATTACTACCCTTTTTTAAGCTTTATCTAACTTATCATGGAGAGTTTCAATTGTTAAATTCTGAGAGTTGGGTACTTTAGGATGATGAAAGTTGCCCTTAGAATTATCAATAATCTTACTATTTGGAGAAAAAACAGAATTTTTAAGAGATGAATGGACTTTAAAGTTTTGGCTAGTATGTTAAGTGGGCTGCTAGCTGTTGACTCGTAAGTTTCTAGAATTTTCAGAGAAATATTTCTAGAAATTTAAATATCCTACTACCTATTCCAAAATGCCTGCATTTCTTTTTGTTAGTTAGGATTATTTTCCATGTAGTGGGCATTAACTCTAAATTGATGGATTAGTGGATAGTGGGATGTTATGCATTAATGGGCAAACAACTAGATCATGGAAGAAGTAACCACTACGTGCAGTTATTGAAGTTAGTTTTCAAGTATGGGTCTATAAAAGTTACAGCAAAGGAGGATAACAGTAGAACAATCAACACAACTGCAAATTGCAACTGCACCCAATGCAATTCTTTCAAGGTTCAGGTATCCTGAAACTTAAGGCTGTAATCTCGCAGGTTGAATCTTATAGACTATAGCTCTGGGGCATATAAGCAGTAGGTGCATGCTGATTTTTTCAATTCAGTAGGTGCATGCTGATTTTTTCAATTTTTATAAACTAGACCAGGCATAAGTATTCTTTGCTGAAGATAATCTTTGCAAATTGCCATTTGGTTTTAAGTCAGTAATCATTTTTTGTCATTGCTTGAGAAGGACAAGGGTTGTTTTATTTTTTGAACTAAAAGGTGCTGATATGAAAACTCTGTAGAACAAAGGCTTAGGGACTGGTGGCAGTGGGATATGTCTTTGTGCATGTTTGTTGTTGCATTTTTCATTGATAACAAGATTTTTCCAATTCTAATTTCTAAATAAAAATTCATGCAGTGTCTGGGTTGCTCGAAGGCCACCAGGATATGCATTTGTTGAGTTTGATGATCGCAGGGATGCTATAGATGCAATTCGCGCATTGGATGGTTTGTATATTTTTGTTTCCTGTCATTTGTTACGAATGCAAACCCTTTTTCTTTTATGAAAATTTTAATTTATTATGATGTTTGCCATCTCTTGTTTAAAATGATTCCTGCTTTTTATTTATGATTTATATTTCTTATGCTATATGTTGGCTCTTCTTATGTTCAGTGTTGGCTGCTATAACTTCTATTATTTTCTGCTCATGTTTAGTGAACTCTATTACCAAACATGGAAATTAAATTGTTTTAGAACTATAGGGTTGCAAGCTGTATTATATTTTAGAGAGTTCTGTTAAGATTCTGACTCATTTTACAGGAAAGAATGGCTGGCGTGTGGAGCTTTCTCATAATTCTAAGGGTGGTGGAGGCCGTAGTGGTGATGGACATGGACGTGGTGGAGGTGAGGACTCAAAATGTTATGAGTGTGGTGAACCTGGTCATTTTGCACGAGAATGTCGCCTGCGCATTGGCTCACGAGGCTTGGGAAGTAGTCGTCGTCGAAGCCCCAGTCCTCGCCGCCGTGGAAGTCCAAGTTATGGGTATGGGCGCAGGTGCGTCTAATGTGTTTACCCCTCTTTGGGATTATATTTATTTTCTGGATAGAACACTTGTTAGAAATTTTCTGGTTTGCTCTCTTATTTTCCTTCTTTGTTTACATTTGCATAGTCACAAACACAATGGTTACAAGTCAAGTAATAGGCTTGAATTAGAAACATGATCTTGTGGTTTTTTTTTTTTTCCATACAGAATAACCTTATGATTTTACATGAGGAAGAACAATGTCGAAGCATTATGAAATCAAAGCACTCTATCTCTATTAATTGACTTTTACGTTTCCTTGTGATGATTGTATGGTCTGCCATATACTTTACTATCATATTCCATGGCGTGCTTCTTTTCCCCTACCATATATATAGGACCAAAACTGGTTCTGGGCAGGGCAACTACTATTTTCAAAAAGGAATGGAATTGGAAGGATAACTGCAACTGCTACTGAAAGCCTTGAAATTGCAGGATAATTTTTCCAGATGAGAGGTGATAGAGTCAATAAATTTATAGCAGATGGCTTTTGAGTCTCTGTTAGCTGCTTTAGCTATAATAAAGGAATCATAATGAATATGCTGTGCAATAGGAGCTGGGCAACACCATTGACCAGTAATGAGATTCAATGCAATTTTTTATCCTGGGCTATCTTGTGTTTGCTGATTAGGAGAATATGCTCACAGTTGACACGCTAGATTATTTACTGTTGCTATTTTTACTTTGTCTTTGGCAGGAGTTATAGCCCCCGTGAGAGAAGATCTCCAAGACGCCGGAGCCTTTCACCTCGCCGAGGTCGCAGCTATAGCAGGTCCCCTCCATATCGTCATGGCCGCCGTGATTCACCTTATGCTATTGGGTATGTTGTGCTTATGCATATTTGGGAAAAATAATTTAGTTATTCTGCTATATACTATCCAGCTAGTCTTATGGTACAGTGTTGTTGGGTCAATGATACTGTGATCTGACACTTTGACTACTCGTAAAAACAAAAGAAAACAATTATCAGAGCATAACAAAATTCTGAAGTACAAATTTCATCTGTTGCATCTGAGTGCTTGTTGGTCTGAACAGCTGAGTATTAGAACCATTGCACAACCTTCTCAAAAGAAAAAATGTGCATGTAATTTACAGAACAGTTGATTATTTATTTTCTTCTATGTTTAATAAGATGAGGACAGACTTATTTGCTTGTTTCTCCCTGCAGCGACTGAGGCTGGAAGCCAAACTGAGAACCAGCAGGATATTGAAGAAAATAATCTGTTATACTTTAGTTCTAATAGGACCATTTGAGCATAGAAGGTCATGTTAAGTTATGTTCGTCTCATGACAATGAGGTTTGTTAGAAACTTGGTTTCGGGTGGCTTCATCGAAGTGTTTCAACTGCGAAACAGGTGCTTGGACACTGTTCTATCTCGGCTTGCTGTCTACAACTTGCTGAAATATGTAGGTCTCTTCCATACTTTTAAAACTTAAACTGCAACCTTTTTGTTCCTAAGTTTAATATTGACTATTCATGTTATAATTATTATGTTTGATGTGGTTGTTTCTAAAAGATTTATATGTTTTGTTTTGAGGTGTGGTTTTCGGCCAAAATGGCATCCTTTCGCCCCTTAACTGCATCATAGTGCACGGTTTTCTCCATCTCTGCTTCTCTGCACGTTATCTACACGTCATTCTACATGTTTTTCAGCCTCGATCATGTTGAAATTGCAGTGTTCAGAAACTTGGTTGTCTGCGACACCTTTTAGTGCATCCTTCTGCAACAAAGATTGTGTTCCATTTGCCACGTTTAAAATTATACCACGTTTGAAATTTCTGCTAACTGGCAAGGGGAAGCTGTTTGTACTGTTGTCCCCATCCTTGATTCTCTGTGATCTATCATTTCCCACTGTTGCTTCTTCGAGTAGTGTTGAAACTACAATTTCTCTGGAAAACATGGTCTCACACAACCTCTGCTGACATGGTATGCAGCATTAAAGCATCTGATGTAGTTGGTTTCTGCATTTTTCCCTTGTGGGTTCAAGTAAGTTGCTCTTTCGATCCTAGATTTCCATGTAGAGGTGAATGGCTTCAGGTTATTGTTTGCAGTAATTTCAAAGATGCATAATAATGTGACTTTGCACCACCCCCGGAAGTTGTTGTTCCTTTGCTGCGGTTAGAAATGCAAACTTGAATTCTTGTAGTTGCAGGAGTCCTCTTTGAATCAGCATCAGAACATAGAAGTGTTTCATCCTCGCCAATGCTCTGATTGTTGTCCACTTTGCGTAGCCAGGAGAAATCTCTTTTTATTTTTTTTGCAAGCATGGTAGGAATCCCCTAGAACCGTGCTTTTCTTTAATTGACTGTTTGGAACCTTGGAATTGAATAATTTTTATGTTTGGAATATTTGTTTTTAGAGTATTGATTCGAATTCCAAATGGAATTTTAATTATAAAAAATAAGCAAAAATAAATTAGAAGGAAGATACTCTAATTTACTACAATAAATATTTTTAGGTATAAACAATCACCACCTTGAAGAGCATTCAATAAAGTCAAGACTTTCATTAGCATTTTGCTTTCTTCATGGTGACGTGGCCAATTCAACAACATATGCTTTGCCTGAAGTATCTATACTTCCAAGTGCTCCTGTTACGGTGACAGCTTAACATATGCTTTATGTATTAATATTAAAAAATATAAAAATATATTTTAATATATTTTCAATTAAAAATAATTTTAAAAAAATACCATACATTATTATTATAGGCATCAACTAGCTAATAGTAGTTCATTGAAGCAAAGCACCACCATATAAACAACGACTACTAATTTGTCCACCCTCTCTGATCGTGACAACAGCCTTCCTAAATGACCAGCAACAACCATATCTTCGACCATTTGATTAAACTATAGCCCAATTGAACCATATATTCAACCTCTGCAACTAATACAATATCAAGCGACACCTAAATTAGTCATTGAGTGTGTGTTTGCCTGTGTTGGGTATTGTGATAGTTTTTGTGATTGTAATTTGAAAAAAAAATGTTTTATAAAAAATATTTTTAGTTGAGGTTGGTTTGATATTTATATATGTTTGGTTAAAAATATGATTGAAATTGAGGTTAAATAGAAAGTAGTTTAATATATTTGATTAAGAATACTTTTCAAATTGAGGTTATAAAATAACTAAAAAATATATATATTAATATTGATGATTTTTAATTTAAATATTGTAGATTTAAATACTGCTATTACATCTTGAAATAAATAATACTTTATATATAATATTTTTTATTATTCCATTAAACTATCTACAATTATATCACGTATGAAATTCATCTGACAAGGACTACAATTTTCATGATTCTTTTAGCGTACAACAAAATCAGATAAAATATCATCAGGAACAAAATTGAGATTACGATCAAATTCTGCAAAATGTTACGCTATCATGTCATCTCCTTCTAATTTATGTAGTGTCATTGAATAATGTTAAATACTAGTTTTTTGAATAAAACATAATTAAAAAAATTGAATTTTTTTTACTGGGTCGGATCGACCCGGTCCAATACATTTAGGTTCGAACCGAACCTGGTTTGATCATGAACAGTGGAGACTATTCACGGGAAGTGCAGAGCAATTCACTCTGCACTTCCCGTGAAGCAGCTTGGAGTTGCTTTTAATTTACCTACGTTTTCAACGTAAAATTAACTAAGGCCCACAAACAGTAAACAACATTTTATCTTTTACCAAACATGTATTTTTTGTGGTTTGCTTCAAATGCAGAAGTAACCATGGAAACAAACAGACTCTTTTATGATATGTTTTACGATTGCAGTTTAAAAAATAATAATTTAATTGCGATTTAAAAAAATATTTATTTAGTTAAAACTATTGTGAAATGGATTTCTGCAAATAAAATAAATGAAAAAACAAGTGTTCATCGATAAAACACTCTTTGAGATTATTTGGTATTGTGGTAGCTTCTACTTTTTGTCCAACCATAGATAAAAAAATATTTGGTTAATCAAATAACTTCTACGTTTTGTAGTGCGCCCCATGTATAAGTGTGTTTCAAACTTTAGTTTTGTATAAGCTAAAATAACTTGTTATTCATTCATGGAGATCGATTTTTCATTTATTTTGCATGCAATAATCAATCATATAACAGTTTTAATCAAACACATATTTTCGTAAACGTATTTTTTTAAATCATAACTGCAAAAGCAATCATAATGTCAAACACACATGAAAAACATGTTATTTTAGTTTCTACAAAATCAATGTTTGAAACACAATTATTTATGGGTCTCAATGCAAAAAAAAAAGAAGCTATTTGGCTAACCACATGATTTTTTATCTACGGTTATGCAAAAAATAGAAGTTACCACAATACTAAATAGTTTTGACTACCTTAAAATTTGAAGTGGCCAACATGAATTTCAAAGGAGAAGAGATAAAAGGAAAAAAAACAATATTATCAGTAAAAATCTTCCAAGAAACAATCAACATGCGTTGTCGCCTGAGGAAAAGGATGTTGTGAGGAATTCACGACGAACAACACCTTTTTAATCGTCATAATTATCTTCAAGTAGGCCTTAACAGGCTTCTTGGACTTGAAATATATTAGGTATCGAGATACCTAGTATATGAAGAAAGTAGCATCCTTGCATTAGGTTAGGAAGTTTCTTTCTATCCTCTGATTTTAGAAGAGTGCCATACTTATGGGTGCTTACTAATAAGTCTTTAAATTGACTAGGAAGGACTTGTGAAGAGCATATAATCTATTAACACCTGAATAAAGGTTTCCAAACATAACTATATCAAAAGGAGTTACAATTTATATCGCATACCTAAAGATAAAGATGTTACTGAAAATTAATAAGAAAAGTAAGAGAGAGAACAATTGACATCTTTTTATCTAGCTTGGTATTGATCCTAAACAATTGAATGATGTCAAAAATCCTTTAGCATTTCCACTTATCACTAAAATATTGTTGCATTTAGTTGAGTTAGTTGATGTAATAAAAAAAAAAATGTTGAGCCATGTTCTAATTGAATTCTTTCAAATATTGAGGTTGACATGGTCATCTTGAAGTTAAAGCCTTTCTCTTTTAATGTTCAGAAGGAAGAGACAAGCCTTTTTAGGGACCATTTGTTATAGGTAGGGCCCCAAGCATTTCCTAATTATACCTTTATGCATTACTTATAATTGCCTAATTAATATTAGGGACACAATCAATGATGTTCTGGAAACAAGTAATTATAGAAGGTTTTTATTAACAAAGAGCTACTAAAATATGCTATTTTTTAAGAAGAAAACTTAAGGTTTCTAAGAATACTTGATTTTTTTAGAAATAAATTAAGGATTTCTTAAAAGAAGCTAAAGAGCATATTGATTGATAAACAAAGACTTAGCATGACAATTCTTATAATCTTAAATATCATCCCATAGCCAAACAATGTTTAGTTTTGAAATTTTTAGCTAGCTAAAACATCAATAAGCTAACACATGGTCAATATTTTAAAAGAACAATGCTTAATTTTTCACACATCAATGAATGACCTATTAGTCAATTTAATAAGAAGGCAAGTTGTTATTCATTCATTTATTCTAAATAAAACAAGAGGCATTGTTTATACCTAAAATAAACAATCATTTGTCATTTGATTAGGAATAGTACTTGCTTGCTTTGTGTTTTTGAGTAAATTAGTGTAGATTTCTAAGATTGACCATCAATCAAGAAGATGAGGATTCATGTAATTGATTGACAATCAAGTCCTATTCTTAAACAATTAACGTTAATGAATGTTGTAGTATAATTAATGTTCTAACACACACAACCGCTAGAAGAAGAGGTGTGAATAAAAAGTATTAATTGAATTAGAATTCAAATTGTAAAATGCTTATTTGTTATATAGATCATTTTTATAGGACTATAATTTATAATTTATATAGAACTCAATCTATATAACATTATAATAAAAATGATGATAAAGATTATAATAATACCAAACTTATTACAATATGATAGAGGTGGTTGCAATAATTTAGTAGAAGAAAAAATAATTATTATATGTTTGTGAAGGTTATGGAGATAGTGGTTATAGTGTTGTTGGAGTTAGTGATATGGACAATGTTAAAAGAGAGGATGGTAATGAAGAAGTGATAATTAAAACGGTAGTTGTTGTGACTATAACAATAATGATGGTTGTGAAGATAATAATGGGGTGATGTTAGTGATGTCTAAGTGACAATGAGGACATAATAGTAATGTTGGTAACATGATGTTATATAAATAAAAAATTATAAAACAAAAAAATTATTTTTTGTTATTTTTAAAAATCCATTTTAATTTTCATAATCTTTCATAGAAAAACTAAATGCAAATGTATGATCAAATATGTTTTTTTTCTAGAAAAAGAAATAGCAAAAAAAAAGTATTGTGATACCATACAACACCTTAACTTTGATTTTGTTAGAAATGATGTAATCACGACGTGAAAAAGTTGAATTGAAGATACATTTACAACTACAATTAAAAAAAAGAGAATAATTATCAATTTAATAATAAGAAATTAAATTATTATTTCATTGATGAAATTAACATGACATGGGAAAATATTTATTTTCCTTTTCAATATGCCATTTTCTCTTTTGAGAAAGCTATATATTTTTATATTCAACCTTTTATTATCTTTATATTTGAGTATATTACCTTTAATTTTATCTATTGGGGTTACCAACCTTTTATTTTTTTATTTAATTTATGTGGTTTATTTAATTTGTTAAGTATTGAAATCAGTGTTTTAAAACCCGGCTAGCCTGGTGGGTCGACCCGGGACCCGAGGCTGAAACCGGGTCAGGTTAATGAAAAAACTGGCCAGGAATTTGGTTCGACCAAACCAGGTCGATCTGGGTAAACCCAGATGAGACCCGACTGTTTTATATATATATATAAAACGTCACCGTTTTATCCTCTTACTTTCAAACATTTTGACAGTAAAATGCTAAAACAATGAAGACAAAAAATCTAATTTCTTCAATCTCACTTGAGAAGAAGAGCAGAGGAATTTAAGCCACACATGAAAAACTTCAAAGCAAGCCATACCAAGTTTTGTCCCCGTCTCTCTTTTGGTTATTAAATCACCAATGGATCTCCATTGTGGCTTTCAAACTTTTGTGGTTTGTGGCTTTTCTAGTTAGTTCTCTATCTGCATTTCTCTAATTTTAGGCAAACTAGTCTTAATTAATTCTTGCACACTTCTTTAATCTTTGACACAACTTCTTTTGTGTTACTTGAAGTGGAAATAAAGAGATCTGGGATTTCTTCATCAGTTTTGGGCAAACTTTTTTTTTCTAGTGAAAACAGAGAGATCAATAACTGGGATTCCTTCTTTGACACAAATTTTTTTTTGGGCAAACATTAAACATGGACAATTTCTGTTGATTGCAAGAGTGGATGAAAAAGGGGGGAAAAGGAGGAAAGAGTGAATGGGACAAGCAAGAGGTGTAATAGATTTTGTTGTGATTCAAAATAACTTCTGCAGCTCTTCAATGCAAGGGATTGTTGGATCCAATTACCTATTGATATGTATGGTTTTAGACATGTTCAGGAATAGTTTGCTCAAGGACTATGATTTATTAAATATTTTTAGCTTTAAATTATTTTAAAAAAATATATTAAACAATCTATTAATCAAAGTGTTTGTGTTGCTATGTGATTTTAACTTTAATTTAAGAAGAATGCTTGCTTTCCAGAACCAATCTAAACAATTTATGTTTTTGGTTAATCTGAGTCAACCCATCTGACTCGTGACTCGATTATTGTAATGGGTCGACCACCGGATCGGGTTTAAAAACTATGACTGAAATGTTCATTATCATTATCTCCTAATATGTAGGAAAAATGGGTCATAATAAAAAAATTATGAAAGATAAAAATACATATTTGTTGCCTAATATTTTATTATTTTTTCCATTTGAGTATCTTGTAATCAATTTTACTTGTTTGAGATACCAATATATATATATAGTGTTTACTATTAATTCAATTTCTTAGGCATTATTGATACATATGTTATTTCGTGATACACAATAACAAAGGAGCTTTAAAATAAAATTTGTTAAAAATGATCAAAATTAAAAAGAAAAGAAAAAAGAAAAAAAAAAGGAAACATAAAAAAAAAAAAAGGAAAAGGAAAGGAAAGCAGAAATTGAAACCGGCTCAAACACCTATATTTTATTTTATTTTTAAGATATGTTTTTTCTAATATCCACACACTTTAACTTCAATTTATGCCATCCTTTTTTACTTTTCAATTTTTCCTTTCCTTTCCTTTTCTGATTATTTAATTTAAATTTAAGTATTTTTTACAATATTTGCATTGAAGATCTACTTTTTACATGTCACATGATAAGTGACACATCAATATCTAATAAGTTGAATCACAAGTATACACTCAAATAGAAAAAAAAAAGGTAATAAAATATTAAATTTAATAATTAAGTTTGATTTCTATCCAATTTTCCATTGTCAACTTTGTGCATTAATTATGCATTGATTATTTCTTTCATGGGAGGTTAGTGGTTTTGATAACCCTTTTCACTTGTAACTCATTTTTAAGTTTGTCAACTACTTTGAATTGTAGAGTCTTTACTTGAATATTGAAGCATAATGACACTATTAACATATTGAATTTGGTAATTGAATTTGAGTTTTGTAAAAAATAAAATAAAATAAAATAGAATTCAAGTTAATTTATGCATTGCTCTATTAATATTTATTTATTTGATACAAGATTAATAATTCTAATAATAATTCAATAGAAATTTTAGTATTTAAAGAGTAATTAATGGTTCATTTTTAAAAATAACAAACACAAAAATAAGAGAAAATATAAAACCCTTGACCTATAAAAATTAATAAAAATATCTTTATATATAATTTTTTTTATTTGTATCTATTTTTTTATATAAAAAAAAATGGGTTATAGAGAATAAAATAATGAATAATGAATATTTGGTTTTATTGAATTGAATTACTTATAAGCATTAAAATAGAAAAAAAATAATAACTTAAATATATAAAATTAAAATTGAGACATAAAAATAATAAAAAAGTTAGACACCATATGTATACAGTTTTTTTTTTCTTGATACACAACTTTATTTTTTTTAATATATAAAAAAAATCACGAAAAAAAGGTGACATTTTGGTGATAGTGAGAAAAAAGTAAAATAGAAAGAAAAAGATCAGCAGAAATCAAATCAAGAACCATTTTTTTCCCCCATCAAAAGCAAGGCAAAAGAAAACGAAGTCTCTGATTCCTTTCTCAGACCCTCAACTTCCTTCCTTCTCATCTCTGTACACGTTCTTTATGCTTTCAAGATAATATTATCAGCCTCTGAAGCAGCCCTGCAAAATCAGCTAGGTAGTCCTTTTATTCTGTTTTTCAACATTAGATCTCATCTGGGTCTTTGTTTTTTCTTCCAAATTTGACAGCCTTTTGTTATCGAACTTCTCACTTCAACTTCGCTTTGTTTATTAATATTCGTTTGAATTTGTTAATGGTTATGCATGGTTGATTTCTTGAGACTGTCTTTCTTTGGGATTGGGAAATAACATGACTTCCTCTCTTTGTCTCTCTCTCAACCCTGGTTTTGTTGCTTAAGAATTGAATTGAATAATATTCTGTTGTTATTTTCAAGATGTGGGTTTGTGGTGAAATGGTGCAATCTCTTCTATTTCTATTCGCTTAATTATCTGTACGTAGCGTATCCCCTCTCCTAGGGGGGGATGAGTGATGTCTTAGCAATCAATTGCAATCCTTTTGTCTCTGAATCTTCTTATGAATTACATGATTTGTACCACGATGAATAGCACACGGGAACGCAGCAACAAATTTGAAGAATCTCTATTCTCGAGGAAATCATTTTTGTATTAAGACTCTGTAATCCTTACTGCCTATAGACACAGCATAAGTTCGAAGAATTTATTATCTCAAGGCAAGATGTTAATTATGAAAGTTATACGAAGTTGGCTACACATGGGATGCAAAACATGATCAGTTGGGGGGGGGGGGGGTCCATGTTCTTTTTATTTTTGCTTTAACCCTGCGGGTTCATCAAGTGGCAAAGTGATTGAGCTTAAGATGCGTGGAAGGCACACGCTCATGGTTCATCCCCCCATGTTTTTGAGGATGAACAAGCTTGTGTTTTGGCAACCTACTCATGATCCAGCTTTTCATGGGCTAGCATGATTCAAATGGATCTGGGGTTTATGTGCCTTTGATAGGATAAAAAGATAACAAAACAAAAGAAAACAATATCTATTCTTTTATGCTTTGTCATCTCCTGACTTTTGTTTCTTTACTGTACTCCTGCGTTGTAGTGCTTTCTTTGTTTTTTCTACTGTAACAAACTGAGGACAGTATAATTTTCTGTGTTCAAGCACCTGATATACAGAGGCATGACTAATGTGGTATAAATGGAAGAAGTCCAGCTGCAAGTTCTACAAATTTACCATATCTTTGTAGGGGATTAACAGAAAAGCCATCAATGGTGAACCAAAAAATTTCTCATCGTCCAACCATATGCTACAGACCTATACAGCCTTCTGATTTGGAGGTATTAGAGCGATTACATGCTGATATATTCCCTATCAGGTTGATTGCTTCATCTAATGCTCCTTTTCTTTTTCTTCTGATTTTTCTCTTTGTTATAATTTGTAACATGCTTTTCTTGCTTCTATATGGAAATGATTTCCTCCTTTCAGGTACGAGGAAGAGTTTTTCCAAAGTGTTGTTCATGCACGTGATATTGTTTCCTGGGCTGCAGTTGACCGCAGTCGACCTAATGGTCACAGTGATGAACTTATTGGATTTGTTACGGCACGGATAGTACTGGCAAAAGAAACTGAGGTGAGTTTTCTACTTTTCCAAGGGGCATTACTTGTATCTGTGCCTCACACTGGCATATTAGGCATACCCCTGTGTGATGCAGCAACAAATAAAAAATATTCCCAAGAACCATTGAGCCAGTTATGACTGGATAACCGAAGCTTGCTACACAACTCCTGTGACAAATATGGGCAAACAAATTTCCTTATTTAAATGTCCAGGTTATTTTAATGTTGCATCTGAGTGAGATTGGGCTATAAATGTTTTCTAACAAGGTAATTGCAACCCATCACATTCATCAGATGTAGGATGCAGCTGGATTCTTCATTCAAGCTTTGTTCATTTTTCATTATCGAATGTGTAATTTTGAAATCATTATTTCATTCCACAAATTATGTCTTTCTTTCTACTAATTCATGTGAACCTACACCTGCTTTGTAGATAGGAGATTTGCTCATATACGACCCCTTGAAACCAGATCAAACACTAGTTTACATCATGACACTTGGAGTAGTAGAAACTTACAGAAATCTTGGAATAGGTAGGATCTGCACCACAAAGGACTTTACTTTGAAATGCCTGCTGAAATTTGTCTTGCTTTACAATTGATTACTTGGTTGTTTAATTTGCAGCAAGGTCTCTTATTCGTCAGGTCATTAAATATGCTTCAAGTATTCCGACATGTCATGCAGTTTACCTGCATGTGATCTCTTACAACATTCCTGCTATTCATTTGTACAAAAAAATGTCATTCAAGTGTATACGAAGGTTGCAAGGCTTTTATCTAATCAACGGCCAGCATTATGATTCATTCTTGTTTGTTTACTATGTAAATGGTGGTTGTTCTCCTTGCTCACCATTGTAAGTATAAATTAGTTTTTATCATTTATGATAGATATCCTTTTATTTCATAATTTGCATTTGTGTTTTTCTGTAAGAAAATTGCCTCTGTTTTGGTGGTGTGTGCTGTTTTGAGGGAATCATAAATTATTTAAAAGGTAGGACTGTCTACAAATCTTCCATCTTGGGCACCCTTACTTTGCAGAACATGATTGGGTCATATTCTTTAATTTACTTTGGTAGTTGAGGTTGTTTCACCTGCTCATAAATTTTCGAAGATGAAGTAATATTGTTTGTTTCACTCTGACTGGGTACATGATTCTAATTTCTTATGTCCTTGTATTTCCTTTTCTTTTTGCATGAATATCTTGTATATTGTTTTTTCATCCATGGATTGCTGTTTTGCTTTTTCACTGTTAATTTAATGATCACCATATAAATAAAAGAAGGCACCATAGTGACAGGAAATAAAATTTGCTATTTCACTTCTTAAGTATAACTGGAAAAGGAAAAATTGTGAATACCTCTTTTAAGACAAAACAACAGTTCAATGAAATAAATTTACTAGTGAAGAGTGGTTTTTGTTTATGTATACTGATGATCATACAGAACTCTTTGTAAAACAGAAACTAGAGGTATTGAACTATAAATTGCATTGCATTTGTTACTTTCTTTTTACAAATTCTGTGTTTCTAGAACGATGATATGAATTGTAATGCTCATAACTCAAGAAATTTCTGGGTTCTATCATGGGGGCATGAGGCTGAAAATTTGTTTGGAATCTGACTATCGAACAACATTGCATATTTATTTCTGTGGCCACGTGCATTGTAAGTATGTAATGATGCCAGATTCCATGATGCACTTATATCTTCATGTCATGTTGATTGCCTAATTTTTTATGTGCACGAATGAGATTCTTGCAGCATGCATATGTCCTGTTTGATATGGCCAGGAAAATATCCAGATTTCTTAATGTTGAGCAAAATGTTTAATTTGTGTGCAGAGAGCTTCTTGTAGCTGCAGTGAGTTACATGACAAGCAGTCTCAAGACCGTAGCCGCGAGGCTAAGGAAAAATGAACAGGAGTCACCAAAATTGCCCAAATGTAAAGAAACCAATTTTCTTATATCAATGCAAGCCAAGAGAAACCTCACAACTGAATGCACTGGTTATGAATGTGTGTAATCTGTGTTCACTTTGTTGCATGATAAACTGGGATTGAAAGAAAACGAGGAAATAAATTGATTTATATGCAATGTTCTCCCCTTCCCTGCGCCTTGGAGTTTCTATTGTTATTATCCACTCTCCTCTTGTTGGCTGTAGCAATTTTTGGCTTCTTCATTAAGGACTTGATCTATTTTTACTTCTTTCATTGTTTTGCTGTGAAAAGTCAGTGGTCAATATACATGTTCCATGTATGATTTACTAATTTTTCCATTGCAGGATATGTGCTGGGACGTCTATGCCTGGTGGTTGACTGTTTGTAGTCAATGTTGCAAATATTATAACACCTTATGATTTTGATTACCTTGCTAACTTAATGAATGAATGTAACAAGTCATTTTGCATCTCCATCATGTATTGCAGTAGATGAGTTTGTTTCCTAGACTCTTCTTTTTCTGTAAGAATGAAGGGTAAGAATGGTTGGTCCGGGGGGTTACGAAGCTGTGATAAATTTCTCACGGTTCTCTGGACGACAGGAATGAGTTGTCTCTCCTATCCCTATCCATCCAAAACTTAAATGAATAAAAAGCCTTTCCTCTGCCTCAACCGAATTGTCTGCAAAAATTCCAAGGACTGAGGCAATAATCTCCGTGAAATTTAGTCTTCAACAATTTACGTAAGAACAGCTGTCTGGTGGTCACCTATTTTTAGAGCACTAACAGCCTTTCCATACATGCAAAGCCACCAAAAGTTTTAACGTGTGATAAATGGTGACCAAGGCAGTAGATAGGCAGAAAATCTGGCAATAGCGTCGTCTCTCCCAAGTCGCCCTCTTGATCTTTCTCTCTGCTTGCTCCTCCTCCTCTTCCCTGCGTGTCTTGGCACCGATAACACTCCCATAACCTACCATGGGGGCCCTCTTCTGACAGGAAGCCTAAACCTCACTCTTATTTGGTACGGTCAATTCGGGCGTGCCCAAAAAAATGCCATTAGAGCCTTTGTTGAATCCTTACATTACAATGCGGGGGCCAGCTTTCAACCTCAAGTCTCATCATGGTGGGATATTATTGAGAGCTACCAAGAGGTTGCCGGGAAGGGAAGTTGCCCTATCAACGTAAAAGTTGTGAAGCAAGTGACTGATCCAAAATATTCATACGGGAAAGTTATTACCAGCGATTTTATTCAGCAACTTCTGCAGAGGCGCCATCCCTGTTCTTTTTACAGATAGAGATGTATGAATAAATTAATTTATAATTAATTTAATAATTAATTGATTTATATTTAAATATTATGTACAATATCTCTAGAAACTTGTCATGATCTCCCTAAATATTAGGATAGTTATAAGTGGTTTGACTTAACCTTGTTGTAATAAATTTTTTAGTGTAATTATTATTTATTCATCAATAATGTTTCGATTTAAACATTATAACATAAAGTGTATCTATTCGTCAAATCATGTTTGTTCTCAACACCATAATTATTGATTATTTGAATAAAATTTAAATTTTTTTTTTCAGATCTCATTCTACCTTATACAAGGATTTACAATTAATATTATTTGAGAATAGATTGAATATTTTCTCTAATTCACATAGGATAATGAATCATTTCTTGATTACTTAAATATATCTATATAGTTCATGCCATACCCAATATCTGCTGTAAGGTTGGATGTTACATCTGCTTATTTTTTTACCCTTAATTAGAACAATGTGTAGTATGATAAAAAAATAACACTCCTTATATAAGATAACTTAGTGATTTCAAGTTTAAATATCACTTACACAACTTTTATGTGAGACTTTCTATAGACACAAGAGATCACTCTATATGAAATTCTCATGTGGGTCAGTTTAGTATAAATATCATCTGACAAATACCTACATATTAGTTCCAAGTAACCCTCATACCTTAACTTATGAGAACAACTATTTTATTTCATAAAGAAAAGAGCATAATATATGCTAGTTTCAACAACACTAATTAATGTTCAATTTTAATGAAGCATTGACTATAACATTTAGGAACAATGCTTTGATGCAATAGAAATCTCATAATTATAACAACTTTATAATTTTCTTTGCAAAGCATTTTTGTCCAAGAACTTTATCTCTACTCTAAATTCATTAATCAAATATTAATTTATTAATAAAATATTTGATGAATATTAAAGATAAATAAGCATTTATTAATAAATTAAATATATTTACATGAACAAAGTTAATGCTACGTGTAACCAACCGATTGACTATAAGAAAAAAAATGACGCATCATTTGTTCATCCTTAAAATTTGGGCATTGTGGTGGCCACAAAACAAGGTCTTTTGTTTTTTACCAAAAAATCTATTCTCCAAAAAACACCCCCCCAAAAAACACCCCCCCAAAAAACCTAGGAAGCACCCTAGAGACCTAGTTAAATCAATCAATGGCCATAAAAAACATATAAACCTATCCTAAAACCTCAAATCCACAAAAAAAAAACCTTCTCGAGCTTAGATATGATTTTTTAGGTGTTTCAAGGTAAAAAAAAACATGTAATCTTAACTCTCATCATCATATGGAACCATTTGACATAAAAGTGACCATTTTGGTGACCAAATTCCTCACTATCGAACACTAACTCTCTCTACTAGAACCCGTCGACCTCCTCTCTCTCCTCCAACCAAAAAAGTACTAAAAAATGAGTAAAATGGAATCTGATATCAAAATTGTATTTTGTAAAATTCAAGGGACCAATCATCTAATAGTTAAAAAAGATGGGATACTCAAATAAATTGTTGACCAAAATTTTCAATCTGCCACCTGTGTTATCCGCTTTCTTCACTTCATTCTCCTTTCTTTTAATTCAACCCTCTCTAAAATAACATGCAATTCACCTAATAGTTAAAAAAAATGGGGGACTCATAAGAATTCTTGACTAAAATTTTCAATTTGCCACCTATGTTACCCGCTTTGTTCACTTCATTCTCCTTTCTTTTAATTCAACCCTCTCTCATAAAAAAACATACAATTAAGCCTTAATTTGATCTGAAAAAAGTTTAATTGTACAAAAACAAAATTGACGATCAAATTAAAAATTTTAAAAAATTATACTACTCCAATTCATAGTAAAATATAAGAGGGTGGAAAATGTTTTGTAAACAGTAAAAACGTCATATTTTAGCTTCATGTATAATAATACTAAATATATGTCTTGGTTGTATTTTTTTTTAAAAGCAAAACTCTTGTTTTGTTCTTCATAGTTTTCAGCTAGCTTTTATTACTTTCACATAATCCGGATTGATTTTTTTTTAAAAAAAGGAAAAAAACTCGAAGTTCATTATCTCTGTTTACATGCCTGCATGTGATCTGTCCGTGCACTTTTCACTTTGTATAAGCACCACTTAATTATCTACCTTGCGTACTCTACCTGCATATATTAACACTTGCACGAAAAGACTGTTTTTCATGGTTTCTTTCACTAATATCTTGCCACAATTATCATCATGTCTAACTTACAAAATAGGCAGAAACTCCAAATATATATATATATATATATATATATATATATATATATATAATCCACGCATAGAGAGAGTGCCAGGTTAAATAAATGGACATAATGAAGGTATTATTTCTCTTTAAATATAGTTGAGATTGATATTTTGAATTTATTTTTTACAGTGTATTTTAAATTATTTATTATTTGAAAAAGCATTAAACTGCGGTTTTTTATGTGTTTTTTTATATATAATTTTAATATTTTAATGTAAAAAGTAATAAAAAAAAACTTAAAAATATTTTACATCATATTACCAAATACACATATTTATTTATGTTTTTTTTATTCGAATCCCTTGTTTCTAGCTATTAAGATTTCATTTTTGTACCAACTCAAAACATGTTTATTGGGGCTCTAAGTATAAAACAAGCAGGAATTATCGAGGTATTTTGTGGAAATAGATATATTATGTTTAATTGCAGAAATTTTGAAAATGAAAAAATTGAGTTATATAATAATTATAATAACCCTGATCGACTTGACTAATTGTATATAAAGTGTACATGTATGTATTCACATATAGTTTTCGCCGGTTGAAATTTGAGACCATTGCACATCTATTGGGCCCTGAAATACTCATTTACTCCAGTTATTGGGCCCTGAAATAAAAAAAGAAGCCCAACAAAGCCCATTTAAAACCACAGAAATCAAGGAAAAACAATAGTCTGAATAATGTTCGGTGGGATGATGCACCCGTGAAAGCACAACTCTTTTTATTTTATTTATTTATTTTATAATATTTACCCGAGCAAGATAACCTCCCGGTTCAAGTTGAATAATATGAAAAAAATAACCTCCCGGTTCAAGTTGAATAATATGAAAAAGTACACAACAAAAAAAAGAAGATATTTAGGAATATTTATTGAATTTAATTTGCAACTGTGGTCTGGTTTCTTTCTCATGAGGAGGAGGAGTAGGAGGAGGAGGAGGAGTAGGTAGCAATTAGCATAAAATGAAAATGGTCTGTGGCTTGTGAGAGTAGATAATGATGTAAGGTTTGGAGGAAAACTCCGGGAAGCTCCACCACCCCACTTTGACTAGTTCTGCATCTTATGCATGTAATCAATCATGTGCTGTATACAACTTTTTGACTGCCGCAAAGAATTAGTGTTCTCTTAATGTAAAAACAAATTAATTCTTATTTTTTTATTTTAAATTAATATTTTTTAAAATATTTTTAAGTTATTTTGATGTGCTCATATCAAATATAATTTTTTTAAAAAATAAAAAAAATTATTTTAATACATTTCTGAATAAAAAATACTTTAAAAAACAACCGCAACTATAATCCTGATCATACTAGAATAGTTTTAAATATTATTAAAAATTTGAAGCCAATAGAAATTGAATGATGCTTCAAATCAATTTTTCTTTTTTTTTTTCTTTTTTAATTATCCAGTAGTTAATACATTGTCTCTGGAAGGAAAGCACTCGTACAACACAATGAAAATTAATGGTCGAGCAATTGGGTTGATTCCGCAGAAATAATCAAATGTTAGTGGTAAATTTTATTATACTAATTTCTATTTATTATATCCCACAAGTGATATTAAAAAAAACAAAAAATAAAAAAATAAGGGGGTTTTATTGTGCTTCTCCTTGCAAAATAATATTTACTATAATAGTATTTTTTTCTTCTTTGGTATTTTTTTTTATTAATCTATGTTTTTTTTCCAGTTTTAATTTCATCCCTTGACATTAAATTATTAAGGATTGAATTTTATAATTTTTTTTAATTTATTTTTTATGAGGTTATCTCAATTTCATGATCTAAATCACAAGTTTGACGGCTTCACTTGATTAACTCAAGTTTTTTTTTTACTTTTTCTAATTGATTTTTTTTAATTTTATCATTTAATTGATTAGTAATTAAACTTCATGATTTATTTCATTTCACTTTCTATGAGGTTGTCTCTATCTCATGACTCTGGAATACGAGTTTGGCGGATTAACTTGGTTGAATCAAGTGGTTTTTTTATGCTCTTTTTTATTATTTTTTTTTAATTTCATCTTTCAACATTGAATTGATTAGAAATTGAACTTCATAATTTTATTTCAGTTTGTGATGGGTTATCCCAGTCTCATGATCCGGGTTGCGGGTTTGGTAGGTTGACTTAAGTCATTTTTTCTAGTTATTTTTTTTAATTTTTTTAATTTTATCATTCAATATTAGGTTTATTGAAAATTAGGTTTCATATTTTTTTTTTATTTTCTTTCCACGAGGTTATTATAATCTCATGACCTAACATGTTAATTGCAGGTTAGCTCGGATTTATCCAAATCAATACAATATATTGTCCTTTCAATATTTATAAAAAAATATTATCTTGAATATTTATTTTGAGTCAAAATATGTTTTACCGATCGTCTAGGTTGCTTTTGGATATGGTAAGTCGACTTAGTCATATTAGATCAATCCTCATATGATTTAAAATTATTTTCTACTAGAAAAAACATTAGCAATGCCTCGATATTTTTTTATGTTAAAAAAGTTTTTGTGTAACTCATACTGTAGTGCATACCAATAAATAATATTCAATGGAATAGTTGTCTATAAAATTTTCATATGGCTAAAAAACAATGGAGCTAGGATTTACAGGTAGAATGATCTTTTTATCATGATTCAATGTCATTTTTAAATTGTTTAAGGATAGATTAGTCATTTCAATTTTTTAGAACAATTAAATTACTTAGCATTTATTCAATTGGAGATTGAGATTTATTCTTTCTATTAATTTGCTTTTCATACAAATTTTTGTTGCTCTTGAAAATGAACTCAATTTTCTCGAATCTTTTTATTTGTCATTTTTTATTGGGGTTTTTTTGGATAATTCTTTAAATTAATGAATAATGTTTTTAAAAATAATTCATAAAATAATAAAATTTAATTTCATCCCCCTTTAATTTTTTAATCTTTTGAATTTAGTTCTTATTTTTTATTACTATTTATTTTATTTGAGATAAATTTTAGTTTTTTTTTTTAATTTCATCCCTAAATTTTTTTATATCAAATTTGATTGCCATTTTTTTGTTTGGAAATTTTTTTAAATTGATATATTTTTTTTCCATTCCATCATTTGACATTAAATTGATTGAGAAATATTGAGATTTTTAATTGAGCGGGGTCTATGATTTCACAGGTTTTGAGTTTTAGAGATTAACTCAAGTTTGAGAGGTTCTCCTGGGTTTATTTTGTTCTTTTTCCCCTTTCTATAAGTTATGTTTTTTAAGTTTTATTCCTCAACACTTGTTTAATTAAAGAGTAGGCTCTGTTATTTTTATTAATTTGTTTTTTATAGGATTTTTTTACTCATTTTGAAAATAAGCGACGCTTTTTTGAATGTTTTTATTTGTTATTCTTTGTTGGATATATTTTAGCTAATCAACATTAAATTGGTTGAGAATTAAGTTTTTTAATCCAACTCGAGTTTAAAATTTAATAATGTGTTATGAATTTGAGGCGTAGCCCAAATTTAGATAGTTTACCTATGTTTACTTTGTTTATTTTTTTTTCTCTTTTTACATTTATAATTTTAAAATTTTATCATTCAATATTTATATTATTGATAATCATATTTTTTTTTCATCTGTTATTTATATGATTTTTGTTAATTTTTAAAATAACTCGAATTATCTTGAATTTTTTTTTGTAGATTCCTCATTTTTTTTTATTAATTGGGTTTATGCCTCGTGTCTCTTTTTTTTTTTTTTTAACTTTTTTAAAATATGGTGGCATCTCTCGAGTAACTTTTCTTTTACCAATAATAAAAATATTATAGTCCAAGGCATAGCACGAACCGACAAATCCTGTTTTAAACTAGTTTGCAACTAATTAGGTTTACTTGACCAATAACGTATGAAGGGAATGTAGATAATTAATTGAGTTTATTGTTTTCAACTATTGAAAGTATAATCAGTTATATATATATATATATATAGAAAATAACTACAAGGCATTGTTAAGTTTAACTGTTAATATAAATATTCACAGATTTGATTTATTTATTTTTAATCATTTAGTTATAAGTTTTGTGTCGTTACTGTGAAATTAACTTTGTGTCGTGAGTTCAAAATCTAGCTAGGGGCTTTTATTTTTTTAACTATATACAACTTGTTATTTTTTATTTATTAAAAAAAACATGAAGGGAGGATAATATGTTGCTTGGGCCTGTCTCAGGCCCACATGACTTGAATTCATTATGAGATCCTTTAAATTTTTATTTTTGATTATTGGGGCTTTTAAGAAATTATTTTATATTTTTAATTTTATTTTGTAATATGAAGAATTTTTTAGGTTTTTTATTTTTTTTAATTATATCATTTAATATAAAGTTTTTATATAATTTTATCTTTTAATATTGTATTTATGATCGATCACTTCTTGTATTTTTTTTATCAATTAATAAAAACATTTTGACATTTTGTTTTATCTTTCATAATTCATCCTTTAATATGAGATTTTTATTTCCTTTATCTTTTTTGATCCTTTTTTTTTTATCTTATATATATATATATATATATATATATCATCCTTTAATATATAGTTTTTATTTAATTTTATAATTTAGTATTGAGCTGATGATAAATTGGTTTTTGTATTTTTTATCATATAATAAAATAAAAAAATTAATTCGACCTAATGAAGTATGTAACTCAAGTCTCAAGTTTTGCGGTTTGACTAGGGTTAATCCAACTTTTTTTTTCCTTTAAGATGTTTTCATTGGATCTGCCCAACCAACAAGGTTATGTCAGGGCAATTCCTACACGATTTTATTTATAATCTAGGCTAAGCAAATAGTTGGGTTAGAAGTTTTCAATGTTAAACCTTTATACCAGGTTTAATGATAATACAAAAATAAAATTACAGTCTATGTATTAAATTTATTTTTTTAATTCAATCCCAGCAAAAACACAATAACAAACTAGTGTACATGTAGTCTGACTACATATCCAACATAAGATATTGTGTTTCACACCTTTATTTATATTTATATTTATATTAAAATTTATTTTCATAAATAAAACTAATCGTACATAGATCGATGTATTAGATTTACAAAAAGCTAATTAATGGACAAACTCGATTTTAATAGCTTTAGGTTGAATTTTATTAACTGAGTCAATCACTTTAAAAAGCAATAATATATATATATATATATATATATATATATATATATATATATATATATATATATATATATTACAATGATGACTCAATTTCAGATCAGTAGAATAATGCCAATTAATTGTAAGGTAGAAATACAATCACTATGGTCGTTCCTTTTTTTATTCCATTTATTTATTTATTAGCTAAGGGCAGGATAATTGCAGTCAATCACTAAGGATATCTTCATGCAAATGGAAATCAATGATATGATATGATGATGACCTACAAGAGATTCTGTTTACGTCCTTTTCTCTATCTCCATGCAAATTAAAAACCAAAAGAAAAATAAAATAAAATAAAATAGAGTTTGGTCTGCCCTTGACTGTCGATTCCAATTCAAGCACCATCTTATTTAATACCCATGGACGCTTCCCAATAAATATACTCTTTTCCTTTAATTAATATTTTTTTTATTATTAATAATATGGATGTTTGGCTAGTTTATATATACTTCAATTAATTTCATGAATTTTAAAGTTAATGACCATGTAAGTCTCTAGTGGCCAAAGTTGTCAAAAATGCTTTTTTAACACGACACGAAATATACAATATAAACTCGGATCGTAAAATTATAAAATCGCAAGAAAAATATTTTAACTAATTATATATTAACAATTTCAATCAAGTAGTAAATAATAATATAACATAATTAAAATAAAAGTGAAATAAACAATACAAATGTCCAAACACTTTAAAATACATAATTCAAATAAAAATTCATACATGGTTTAAATAACTTAAAAATATGAATAGAAAAAAAATAAGATTGAACAACTATATTTTATTGATAGAGTTTCAGAATATTTTTTAGAGGACAGGTCTTGAAACATATATACTGCAGGCAACTAGTGAGATGATATAACATTGTAAGGTATATCACCAACTTAAAAAAAAAATTAACAGAGACCAATACAGTAAACCCGTGACAACAAGAACAAAAAGGGATAACTTGGATGGTCAATAAATATTTTGTTGTAACTTCTTTTAAGAAACATGCATGGTAGTATTATAAAGATACTAAAACTATCTGTTTGTTAGAAGGGATAACTTGGATAGTCAATAATTTTTTTTTTCCAAAACTCTTTATAGAATGAACAATTTCATATATCACTCTGTAAGGCTTAAAGCTCTTACTTTAGAGAATTTCAACTAAAAGAATAAGGACAGAGCAATCAAGTGTTCAAACATGCTTATAGGCCACTACAAGGATGAATGATTTTTCTTTTTGAAAAATGTTTAGATGAGTTTCTCCATGAACGAAGGTCATTTAATGCCACAACTTCCATCTATTTAATGTTTTTTATATTATCTATAAAAAAAATTGACAATAAAAATGCTGAATTCTATGATCATTTAGAGAAGATAAACTTAAAAATGTTAGAGCACCATCAATCAATATTCATAACACTCTACTAGAACATGTATATAAGGAATACCTTAATTTTATAGTGTCCAAATTCAAAGATTCCTTAATTTTAGGTTTGATAATTTTAGAATTGGAAGAACACTTATTCTTCATATAAAACCAGGTTTTAAACCTCTTAAACAACATGTAAGAAGAATGACTTCAAATATGATCGATCAAGTCAAAGAAGAGATTAAAAGATTACCTCAAGAGAAATTTATAAGAATGACTAGGTATGTAGAATGACTTTCAATCATTGTTTCGGTGATTAAAGATGATGGTAAGTTCATGTTATGCATTGATTTTGGTAAACTAAACACTAACTTCTTGTCTAAGGATATGTAGTGTAAGGTTTGACCCACTCCCCCTTGTAGAATATTGTCCACTATGGCTCAGCTCACCCGGTTTTCACGCCTCACAGTTTTGTTCCTAGCAGCCCACATACCCTAAAACGCGTCTTACAAGGTTAGGTACCAACTGCTTTAATATACCTTGGCTCTGGATACTTTTCTCTTGATGTGGGATGTTACAATCCCCCCACCTTAAGAACGAGCCTTCCTCGACTTTGATACCATATGTAACCCCCCCAAAATGCGTCTTATAAGGTTAGGTACCAATTGCCTTAATATACCTTGGCTTTGGACACTATTCTCTCGATGTGAGATATTACAATCCCCTCACCTTAATAACGAGCCGTCCTCAGCTCTGATACATTATGTAAGGCTCAACTCACTACCCCTTGCAGAATATTGTCTGCTATGGCTCAACCCAACCTGACTTCCACGCCTCACGGTTTTGTTCCCGGCAGCCCACATATCCCAAAACACGTCCTACAATGTTAGGTACCAACTGACTTAACATGTCCTAGCTTTGGACATTCTTCTCTCGATATGAGATGTTACATGTAGCCAACATCTGTAGCTAATATGCTGGTTGATTTTTCTATTAGAAAAGAATATTTGTTTAGTTTTATGAAAGGTCATTTGGGTTATAATAATTATATGATTGATGAAGAATATATCCTCAAGATTGCCCTTTAGTCTCAAGAACACAAGCGCATCTATCAAAGAATAATAAATCTAACATGCTATGATATCATTGAGTATTTTTTAGAAGTCTACATGAATGATAAGGTGATTTAATGAGAAGTAGGATTGCTATAGTAGGAATTGACTTTTATTTTGATTTTAATTCCTTTTAGTTAAGACAAGTTGCTCAAGGCCAAGGCTTTAGAATATGTATTTAATGAGAGCTTTGTTCATTATAATATTTATCTACAATTTATCTTTCAAATATTCTTTACTTTTTTTTTACATACCTTTTTTCACAAATTTTTTATATTATATACTGCTCTTTTTATCATGTAATCTAATATTTTGTTTTAGTTTGTGTTAGCTTTCTATTCAATTTAAACTTCATGGTTTATTAATTACTCAATATAAACCCTTTTTTATTTATACATATAACTAAAAATTAAAACTTTCAATTAAAACTTTCGAAGTTTTTTTTTTCTAGCAATGATATATATTTTTTTATTTGTCTTTCAATATTTTTTTGTATTTTTTTATTTATATGGAGCTCCAAAATGGCTAACAATGGACATTATAGCGTGATGCTTGATGTGGACATTTCTTGATTATTTATGGGTTTTAGATCACTAGAGTTAATTTAAGTAAATTCTTTCATTAGCTTAAAGAAAGGAGTTTACATTGGCAGCATTTATCATTTGTTTTTAAAAAATAAAAATGTTTATCTTGTAAGAAGAAAACAGGTCTGAAAGATGGTGCCCAGAAAGGGACAAAAGAACAGGTCTGAAATATTAAAAGGCTTGTTTGGTAAGGGGGAGATGAACTAGAACTGCTATGTATGCAATGACGACACCTGCATAGGATTAGTTAGCAAATTGCTTCATCTCTACTGTACTTCTCTGCTAGAAAAGGAAAATTACTACCCCGAGCATTTCTGAAAGTAAAAATAAATTTTAAAAAATAAAATAATTTTATTTTACTATAATTCTAAATAAAAAATATTTTAAAATCATCACTGCCATCGCAATCTAAAATATACAGTAAAACAGTTGGATTAAGGGGAGGCGGCTGACTAGTATACATGTATTGGGGAACAAAGTATACCATTAAGTAGAAGAAACTTATTATTTTGCTATAAATTAAGGTTAATCTCTTTGGTTTATTTCTCTCCTCCTTATTATTGCATAATTCTTCATGTTTTCAAAATCCATGGCTTGTAATTATTACCAGCTGGTTGCGTTTTTACGTCTTTCCATATATAAAAATATTAATTAACACCACACCATAATCAAGAATTTCGAAGAAGTTTTACTTTCTCGCATGCATTCTAATCTTCCTTGTAAACCCTAATTGATATTAAGATCTTTCAAGAAAAAATCAAGCGAAAAACCCATCCCTTATTCTAGATCAACTGATATTAAGATCTTAATTTCAAGCGCTCTAAAAGTTTATAATATTATAGGAGTTCATTTATGTATTATTTCATTAATTTTTTTTATTTCTTAGTTAAGCCTACTTTCTTGATAAAATTACAAAATCAAATGATACCATAGCATTTCTTTAAGAAATCAAGAATAATTAAATTCAATATGCATTGAGAAAATAAAATATATTATATAGTTTTTTTTTAAAATATTTCTTTTTTTATGTTAGTTCCTGGATATAAATTTTCTAAATTAAATTTCAGCATAGAAAAAAAAGAAATATAAGATTAATGGATACAAAGTTTTTTTTTATATATAAGAAAAATGCTATAAAAACCAAAATTTAAATAAAATATCTTTATAAATACTAAATTTATTAGTATGTTTTTAAATAAGTATAATTATATTGATTATGATAACACTATTATTATAATATAATCAAATTACTAAACAATTTTGATGTAAACCTCGTGATCATGTGGTCATACAACCTATAATCAAGATTGAGATCTGATCTCAGAAAGCCAAAAGAAATTTGATAGGAGTGTGACATAATAAAAACCTGCCCTAAGGCACCAATACTATTGAAATGAAGTTGAATGACGTCATGAAGTCAGTTAATCTTCGATAAGTCAGATTCAGTTCGTTCAAGAATTAAAGAATGCAAAAAGCTCTTTCACACGTTAAAAATGAAAAGTTCAAAAGAATTATTCATTTATGAGTGCCGAAATTTAAGCTTACACGTGCTTAAATAATTATGAAAAATTAATCTTAATGGATTAACACTTGTGAATTGAAAGTATTTAATCATTTAATACTTCTTTCGTCCACATCAAATTGATTATATACGAAACAATCGAATAGCTAAATTATATCATTTTCGCAAGGTAAGGTATATGATTAGTGGTATTATTTATAACCATCAAGACTTATTGGCAGCTTATGAGTTGTGAACCAATTGGAGAGCTACTAATAATAAAATCCAAATTAATAATATCAATATCAGCATAATATATATCTGCCATATGGAAATTAAGTCGTTAAAATGTTAGGGCTTAATTGGTCCCACGCAAACACTGAATATTATATACTTATGCGTGTACACTTGTGCTTAGAATGAACTTTGAAATAAAATCGAAATTAGAAAGGGAATGAGGTTTCTTGTCCCAGTGATTCAAGAAAATTAGCTATTTGACCTCCTTGATGGGTACTGCGTGGGAAACCTAACCTCTGTATTGGTATAACTTAATTGCTGACTTGTCCCTGCTCAGCGTAAATTGCACAGAACCTTGAGGAAAGCAAGCAAGCAAGCCTACGTCTTTATTTTAGCATGTTCACCAAAATACCCCTATAAAAGCTATGCATTTAATATAGCTTTCATAAAATAGAGGTCATTGCTATTCTGTAATTTTTTTTAATGAATTTTTTTTGTGTATTTTATTTTTGACTATTTTCTGGTTAGTCCTTTTAATATATTAACTAATTAAAAAAAAGCATGGAAAAGAAAAGAATATATATATATATATATACACATACAGTGTTTATGGGCAAGCATGAGAAATTTCCTATATGAGGGGCGCATTGGAAACTTCATGTTCAAACATTGCATGAAGTTTTTTGCTATTTAATCTTTGTAAAAGGGATCGAAACCTTAAGGATTTTTCTAGTTAGAAACGAACTCTTGATCAATTGATTCTTTGTCCTTTCTAACAAGAAAGGTAAGGTAATTATGTCTTAGAATTAATGAGAGAGTATCCCTCATGTAGTTCTTTGGCTTGTTGTCCCGTATGCTTTAACTTTCTTGATAGTTTTATTTACGTGCTTTAAAGATTTAAATTTTTCTCAATTTTCTTTTATATACGTGCTAGATAGAAAACATTATTCCTCAAGTCACAACGCATACTTGACTTTTCCTTCTTATAAATTGAACCGGAAGCCCTAGTGTGTGTGCCTTTATATGCATATAGACAAAAACTCGATCGCTTCCATAAATTAATTTCTGAAAGTAAAGGACGCAGGTGGAATTTCCAGTTATTATAAAGGCATGTATGTCTATGTAACCCTAAGCTGGTCTGTTTCCAGACGTGCTCGATCCACACTCTATATATATAGGGGGCGTTCTCTCTATTTTTTTCCAGCAATATTTCATTCACGTATAGCCTCTCCCCACCTGCAGCTAGGTTTGCCTTGCTTCACTTTCTTCTTTGCTTCCATGTACATCTTTAATCAATGAAATGCATTACGAATATTGAAGAAAACAAACACTCGAACTACTTAAAACAACTATTTAGTAAGCTAATTAATGCGGTTTCTTTTCTTTTCTCTTATTTTATTTCAGGAATGATGGCGGAATCACCTTTCCAAGATGAAAGTGCCCTAAAGAAAGGGCCTTGGACGCCAGAAGAAGATCAAAAGCTCATTGATTACATTCAGAAACATGGCCATGGGAGTTGGAGAGCGCTTCCAATGCTTGCTGGGTTGAACAGGTGTGGAAAGAGTTGTAGGCTAAGGTGGACTAATTATCTGAGGCCTGATATCAAAAGAGGAAATTTTTCTGAGGAGGAACAGCGAATTATCATAGACTTCCATCAAGTCCTTGGAAATAAGTAAATTTCTCTTGCTCCATTCTGCTTGCGTTATGTCTTAAATACACTAGCTATAATACTATCTTGCCAAGTAAACACTGTTTTCCCTTCATTAATGCAACCTGGACTACGTCGAACCTAAAAGCTTGACATGTGCTGTGTTTGCAGGTGGTCAGCAATAGCACAGCATCTTCCAGGGAGAACCGATAACGAAATCAAGAACTTTTGGAATACTCATCTAAAGAAAAAGCTTCTCCAAATGGGGATTGATCCTGTCACCCACAGGCCAAGAACTGACCTTAACATAATTGCAAACCTACCACAGTTGCTTGCTGCTGCTGCAAATTTCAGCAATCTGATGAATATTCCCTGGGATAACGCAATCAAAGCACAGGTAGATGCCACCAAACTCCAGTTGCTGCATAACATACTGCAAGTCCTAGGCAATAGTCCACCTCCAAACATGGAAGCGCTTAATAACCTCTTTGCATCACGGGACCATCAGCTATATGAATACCTCAGAATGAACTCTCAGTTAGAGGGACTACTAAAATGCGGCGAGGATGGTCTTTCTTCGCAAGGTATCAACGCTCAGGCTCAGTCCAACTTTCCAAATATAGATGCTCCTCAGCAACCATTCAGTGATCACAATCCAATAAAGGACTCAAAATCACGTACCCACAATAGCGACCAATTAGTCTCTTCATATGCTTTTCCAACTTCAAACACACTGCCCCAGTTGGTTTCAGCCTCACCTGAATGTTCATCAGCAAACACCATCAGCCCAAATGATATTATTTCTAACCCTTCTAATGCCACTTCAACCACATTTGAAGCGTGGAGGAATCTTATGGATGATGGGGCAAATGACAATTATTGGATAGATATAATTGAGTAAGTAAACATCCTTTTCACAATTAATTAATAACTTAAGTGGTATATCTATACGTACTTAATTAAAATCTTAAACTTGCTTGTGTCAGTGTTGTGGTTTTAAGGTCTTAGTTTTTATTGATTCATGAATGCAATCTTTTTTGCAGCCAAGCATCTTCGCAGCCATGGCCAAACTAAAAAGAAAAAGCTCAAAGGAATTAAGAAGACGAATTTGACTGTAAATTATGAGTTTCTTCCACTGTAGATTCTCACAACTCGTCAACAGATACACATACATATGTTACCAATGTGTGAAGAAAGAACAGCCCGATATAAGTGATCATTGTATACTCTCTTTTTTTTTTTCCTTGCATAATATTGGTCATACTATTTTGGATTTCAATATTGTATCTTATTGAGTTGTTTTCAACTTCTTCAGTTATGGATTCGTGATCTTGAAAAGAAATATTGTATGGCAGCTTATTGCTCATATTTCGTTTGCACTTGATCAACAGCAGCACCGATCGATCATAATGTTTCATGATAACAATTATAGGTTAAATATTAGGCTCTTAATTTTCCATAAGAGTTGATGATCGAGAGTGAGGGATCCGAGGATTTCAAAGGGTGGATGGATATAAAATGAATTAGTTGTAGAGAGTGTGGAACACGAAATTGATGGTTGCAGAAGACCCACTACACTTCTGCCATTAGGAGGCTTGACCACTGATAAGGTGGAAACCCATGTCAACGAACTATACAACGTGGGCGGACGCAAAGCCAAAGACATAACGCCTAGACCCTTTGTCTTCTTTGTTTTACGTTAATTCTCTCTCTGATTCGGACTTTGCAAAACTATACAAAAAAAAAGTTATCTTAAATAGTCCATTTGTTAAGCAGCTAATGTGGAGTTAACTAGTTATAATATATATATTTGCCTTTTGATAAGAAGTCAAGACAATTTGTTGCTAATTAGGTAAGATCATTTACTTTTGATCGAAGCTATTGATGCAAGATTAAAGAAATTCAACTTGCGAACCTAACAGTCTCCTTCCTATTTGTTAGTTTCTAGAAGAACTAGCTAGGGTGCATGGAACGGGAATGGAGGGCTGCTGTTTCCCGTTGAAAATCTTTCCACGTATATGTAAGCGAAGAATTTCAAATTGAATTGTACAAAGATATATATATATATATATATATATATATATATATATATATATATATATATATATATATATACAAGGATAAATTAAAGATGAAACTTGGCTAAATTGTTATTTAACTAAAATGCAGCTTGAGAGAAATCACAACGTTTTCAAGCTAGCTAGATAACATTATCCGACAAGAGAGTATACTTGATCATGTGATAAATTCTTGGTAGGTGCTTTTTTGACCTTGAATGAACAACTAACCTACCAACCATGCCAAATTTAAGCTCGGATTCCAACCTAAATAGATACGTACTTGTGTATGAAAAAGGGACAGGATAATTTTTATTTTATTTTATTTTTATCATTGTTTCATAACATCACATCAAAATATTAGATATATATTTTGGTAAAAGACCAAACGGACCCTGAATCCATATATACATTATTCTAGCTGTCGAACGTAATTGGCACATATCATTAACATCATAATATATATGAAAAGATGATTTACTGCGCCCAGCGATGGAAAACTAAATCCACAAGTTGAAATATATATCGAGTTAAAACAGACAAATGCGTGTGTGTGTGTGTGTGTGTGTGTGTGTTCTTTGACTTTCGGGGCGTTTAGAGTGATGGAGGCTCGTGCAAGTTACATGGTACTATAGGGTATCATGATTAAAATAAATAAATTAATCACGAGTTAAGAACATCTATAATTAGTCGAATTAATATATATATATATATATATATATATATATATATATTTCCAATTCGTAATTACCATTAGAATCCGTGAAGAAAGTAATTCCGCCAATAATCACTTGTAGAATTCCCAACATAAATAAATCGTCGCTGATTGCAACAGAATTACATCAACTGATGGATTAAGTTTTGTATATTGTTACCAACAACACTTTTCTTCATAATGCTTACTTAGCAAAATATTTCACTACCGATTTTGATGAAAATTTCAGTTGATATTTACTTTCACGGTCCGTCGATCGATAAGCATTTTACCAATGGGATCACGAATAGAAACAATCTATTAATAAAACTTTCGTTGGTAATTTTTGGTTTGTCGGTAATAAATTTACTAATGAATTTTCGGACGAATAAAGCGAGAAAAAAAAAATTTACCTGCATTGTTCTGTTGGTATTTCTCTCTGGATGTTTACCATATAACCGATGGAATATTGTATGCAATTTTGTCGAGGTTTTTAATTTTTCATCGGTAAATATAACAAATGACCGATGAAATATCATCTATAATTTTGTTGGAAAGTTAACAGTAGCAGTGATATTTGCAGTTATGTTTTTTCAACTCTCTGAAATATATTGACGAAAGTGTTTTGTCATTAACCCTGCCAATACTAATTTAAAATATATTTTTTAAAAATATATATTGAAGAGAAGTAGACAAATAATAAAAATCAAATATATAAAATGAAATTAAAATAATATAAAAATTAAATATTTATTACAAATTTAAACATTTTTACATTCAAATACAATAAATCTAAAACAGAGACGACGTTAGAGGAGGAAAAGGAAGCTAGTAGTCACCGGTACCATAGGGCCAATAAGGAGGAGCAAATGGATCACCCATGTGTGATCTCATCTCCATCACCACTCGTCGGAGTTGTTTATAATCCATAGTGAGTCGTTCATATTTTCATTGAGATTAGTTGTCCGATCCTATGCTCGTTGGTTTAAAATCACCTTAAACTCGGGAGTTTAGATACTTGGAATCGATTGCGAGCATCCAATAGTCAAAACACTAATGACTATCTACAAGTTCTCCACCATAGTGTTAGAGAGTCCGTATACTTGATTTCTATCAGGTCCACTGGACGATCCTGCCTCCAAAAATGACGTAGCAAGGCTTCTCAAGTAAACCCTCTATTATTATAGAAAGAAATGATTAATTTACTCTCTAATACTTTTAAAACTCCTTACTTTGAGCATCTTATGGGTACCACAACTCAACACTTCACTAATATAATGAGTGTAGTCAAAAGATTAAACAAGCCATGAAAACTGACAAAATTATCACGGGAAGAATGAGATGGAAATGAATAATATTGAAAAAGGTGGTCACAAAAGGAAGAAGAAAGATTATCAAAGCACTTATGATTTCCCAAAATCTAGTCTTATTATATCGAAGATGAACTTTACCTCATCTTTTTTTAGAAACCAATCCAATACCTAAATTAACCCACCAAATAACCAAAATAACAACTGCCGATGAAGTTTTTTTTTTAAAAAACAAAGAACAATTGTCAACTATTGTCAATATTACTAAGTGAAATGTACCGAAGATTGTTGAGTAATGGTCAAGTTGCCTCTACTCTGTTGACCCCATTGCAGCCACCATTCCTAAAATGGTACAAACCAAATAAAACTTATGAATACCATGCTTATATTGTTGGGCATAATATTGATGAATGTAGCCTTTAAGAGAGAATCCTTTAACTTATTAAGGTAGGATAAATCACCTTCAACTAAGCCCAAAAGCCTAAAATATAAGCGCAAACCAACTTTCAAATCATGTCTCTAGAAATGAAGTAAATAATATTGAAGAAATGAAAAAAAGGCAGGATAGTCATGAAGGTAAACATGAAAAGCTATATAGAACAATGATGCAAGCAGGAAACTCAAGACATCGTTCATGATACCAACGATGAGAAATTTGGGTGAGTTTTGTAAATATAATTGCTAACATGGTCATGGCATTGACCTTTATGAAGAGTTTCATTGTAAAAACCCGATTAAAACTTTTCCGAGGTGAAACTAAAAATTAATTAATTGATTAATCTAAAAATAAAATGGGTTAGATAAAATTAGAAAAATTTAGATAATATGAGAGGGGTGAAATTGGATAAAGAAAAAAGTGACATGGTGTACATTATTTCAGAAGGAAAAGTTGTAGGGAAAAAATGGAATATATGAGATAAATGAGGTGAATGTGTAAATAATAAAAAATTTAAACTATAAATACCCTTTTTTTCCTCTTATGGCCGGTGGTTTGCTTCCAAAGAGCAGATGAGAATTGTTTGATTTTTCTTCTTGTTTCTTGCTAAATTCATCAAAGAGAGGCTAAATTAAAGTGAATAAAGGATACATAAGTAATAAAAAAAGGAGATTGAGTGTTTTGGTGGGTTATTTTGAAGGGGAAAAAAAAAATTAAAAATTAGGGTTTTGAAAAGGGATTGAAGAGAAGAAAAGGGAAAGTGGAGAGAACCTTAATTTTCTTGCATTCAAAGCATCACTTAGTTCAGATTGAATCAAAGAGTTCCAAATATGAGAAAATAACAAGAGAGGAAGGCTATTACCACATTAGATTTATTGTGGAAATGTGCGGCAACAAAACAATGTGTTGGTGGCAGGGGTATTTTACACGGAGTATATAAAGATGGTTAGAGATTCCATTACAAATATCTAATAAATTGTTTTTTTATTTATTAATATAAGTGATTGAGTCAGCTTGTGCATAACTCGACTAATTTTATAAGCTCTGAAGTTAATAAGTATATAAATTTCTAGTGATTTTAAAATTTATAAGATTCGAAGTGATAATTTTTAAAAAACAAATCTAAAACGTAACTAATTCATTTATACCCTTCAAAGTTCATCTAATAACTTGTTATGCGGCAAAGAGCAAGCTCGCCACCGGTTGCTCTTTTAGGTCTAGGATTTTCTTCATGGACTAGCGTTTTATGGCAGTAACAAGTTGCCGGGCTTCAGGATATACGAGCTTCTATCCAAGGCTTAAAGCTTGTTCAGCCCGTGGGATTTGGCCTGTCGTTAATTAAATTCAGATCTTTCTTTCCAAAAGTAAACCCAAGAAAGAAAAAACACGTACGAATTCCCACCTTCTCAAGTTCATCGCAAATCTTTAAAAAAGAATAAAATAAAAGAACTCCCAAGTCCTAACCCTTTATGTGTTCATGACAAAATAAGTGGATATTTCCAAACCTCCTCAGGAATCTCCTCAACGCAGCTTTTGTAACGATGATATGCTAAATGTTCAGATTCAGTAGTCACCGTGATGTTTATTATAGCCTATAGTGTAACTATATTTTGTTTCTTTTTCCACGACCATAGTTATTTGATGTTCAATACTCTCCATTCCATATTTACTCTAGGATGAGATAATTGCTCAGAAATTAATCTCTGCAATCCTTTAACATGTTTGCACAAAGTTGATTTTTTTTTCTTTTTTCTTTCTGTAGCTATATTGCTTCGATGTTTTTTCAGTATCTCATCTAAAGTTTTCTCAAATCTGATTGTTAATATATCTCTCTCACCTCATCCATACATGGGACATATTAGCCCCTTGTTGGTATTTCAGATTCTTAGGCTTAAATAAGTTCCAGTACAGTACCTATGTGATCTTTTGTGCAGGCCACCCATGGATTGTGGATGACAGGATTTCCCTAGATAAACCTCTTGATTCTGCTATTTTATCGCACCTGAAGCAGTTCTCTGAAACGAACAAGCTTAAGAAGATGGATTTGCATGTAAGATTCTTGCAGATATGTAGTAGTTTTCTTTGATTATATTATTGATTCCTTTGGAAAAATATGGAATATATCTGAACTAGTTTGATTGTTGAATGATCTGATAGTGTTACCTCTAAAAAAACAGGGCCGATAAACTCTTAATTCAGCTATTTGCATGCCAACTGCTTTATCTGGTGCTCCCTTTAGTAACTTCTTTGCTTGTCATCAGTCCTTAATAACAAAATGTCCATAAATTATTTATCAGATTCTTAATAAGATTCTTTGCTTTTCGATATTCTTTGCTTGTTTATGTGATGGCTAAATAAGATTCTTAATGTTAAAAGTCCTTTCGTAAGTTTTGTGCTTCCTGTAATAACATGACGTGGGCATTTTATAAGCTGCCTTTATAGGAAAATACCAAAAGCATGGCTTGTTCTTGGTTTTTGTTCTTGCTTCTTTTAATAACAACTTTTTCCACCCTAATTTGTTTTTCTTTCTAATGGTTTTTGCTCTTGATTGGGAGGCATGCTTCTTGTACGATCCTTGTATCTTGGTTTAACATGGTATCGAAATCATTCTCCAAATGATCATTAGCTTACTTATCAAACTAATTATCTCACTTGTAATGGACTCAAAATGAACATGAAGATAAAATATAAAGAGATGGATACTGGGTATATAGTACAGTACTCTATTTGCTTGAGTTTTAAATCTTAGTTGCATTTCATATTGGATGAGATTTTAGTTTTTCATTTGTTTGATAACTCAGTTATCTTTATTAATTTTGATATAGATGAGACTGTTCATGCTAATAGAGTACAGATGCACGTGGACCAACTTGCTCACACATGTGGGTGCATCTATGTCTGTAGCTAAGTTTGTATGCTGTAATGCTGACCTCAAGTGAATTGATGCATTCTGTTTCTCGTAATGAGTTTTAGGTCATATCAGAGAGGCTTTCTGAAGAAGAGATGGGTGGTTGGAAAGGCTTGTTCAAAATGATAGACACAGACAACAGTGAAACAATAATTTTGATGAATTAAAAGACGACTTAAAATGAGTAGCTCTGAACTAATGGAGTCTGAGATAAAGGAGACGATGGATGCTGTAAGAGAGCTTGCTCAAGTCCTCTATGGTTTTTTTTTTTTCCAACCATTCAGTTGATTTGAAATTGAACAATTGCATGCTTTGTGGGTGTTTTTGGCAGGCTGATATTGACCACAGTGGAGCAATTGATTGTGGTGAATTTCACTTGAATAAATTGGAGAGAGGAGAATTTAGCATCTGCTTTCTCATTCTTTGATAAAGATGGTAGTGGTTACATAAGTATTGATGAGCTTCAACAAGCCTACAAAGAGCTTGGCTTAAGTGAGTCCACCTCTCTGAGATGATTATAGAAATTGATCAAGATAATGTAAACCCATTCTTTACTGTCATTTCAATCCATATTTTCCACTCTGATAAATAATTCAGAAGCTTATTCCGTTTGTTTGGGAGTTTTTGACAACATGTATGTATTCATGGAAATTTGTTGCAGGAAGGAGAAATAGACTGGTGAATTAACTGCATTGATGAGGAAGGGAGACGGAGAACAATGAGAAGCACAGTTAATTTGGGAGATGCTTTATGAAGGGCTGCCCTTTTATTATCATGTGTTTTGGTAAATAAACTACCATCTACAAGAATGGTATGATGATTTACAATTTGTTGTTAGAGTATCGTCTGGAGGAACAGTAGCTAGTCTTACAAGTGTTAGCAAGTGGAAGACAAACAATGTCCCACCATATGCAAGTGGGAATACCTAATCTCTCACTTGGCACATGGTGGAGGACACAAACGGTGGGCATAAATCAAGGCATGATTTATGCCCCTTCACTCCCATCTTGTATATATATAAGCTCAGTGAAGAGCTGCGTGTTTTTGTGAAAAACACAGAGAGAACAGAAGAAAAGTGAGAGCAGCAGAGAGAGCTTGAGTGAGTAGAGTTGAGTTAAGAAGAGTTTTTTCTCCTCCTCCTTTGTTTGTATTGTTTCTTTGAAGTGATTAATACAAACCAGTAGCTCCGTGGAGTAGGCAAGTTGCCGAACCACGTAAATTGATGTGTGTTTGAGTTCTGGAATTTCCCAACAACTGGTATCAGAGCCTGGTTCTTGAAAAAGAGGGTGTTTGATCCAAACTCAAAAATCAAAGTTCTCAAAATGTGTTTTTGAACATACCATCGTGTAGAGCAAGAGGAGACGAATTCACTGGTGAAAACCCGGCGAAGAACCGACGTCCTGCATGCCCGCACGCGCCCACACGCGCCGACGAAGCCACTGCCTACGCATGCCCACGCGCCGCACGCTCTCCACGCGTCGTCTCTACCCGGATACCTGCATCTGAATCGGGTTGACCCGCCACGTCACCCGCCACGCCAGCAAACCGTACAGTCACCTGCCACGTCACCTGACACCTCAGCAGTCAATTGCCACGTCATCCACCCAGTCATCAGCCACGCCAGACCCCGCCACGTCACCAAAAATCGCGCGTGTATTTGCCACGTCAGCAAAGTGGGTCCCGGGGTGGTCTACGTGGAGGCCACGTCATCTTGCCACGTCATCACACGTGGGTTTTGATCCAGTGCTTCGCAGACACTATTCTGGACTGACACGCGGCTTCATCTGCACCGTCCGTTGATCCAAAACTTTGACTATTAAGATCTGAGCCATCCGAAGTCCGATTGGGGTGATCTCACTGTCGTTTCCAATATTTTTGGCCGTTCCGGACACATCTGTAAGGTCAGATTTGACAAATTCAAATCGGAGATACAGTAAAAATGGCAGATGAAATAAAGGCTGCGGGAATTGAAAAATTTGATGGATCAGATTTTGGATATTGGAAAATGCAAATTGAAGACTATTTATATGGGAAGAAACTTCATCTTCCTCTGTTGGGGAGCAAACCAGAAAATATGCCAGAAGAAGATTGGTTGCTTCTTGATAGACAAGTTTTGGGTATTATCCGGCTATCCTTATCAAGAAGAGTTGCGCACAATGTTACAAAAGAAAGATCCACTGCAAGACTAATGGAAGCTTTGTCTGGGATGTATGAGAAGCCCTCGGCAAACAATAAAGTGCACTTGATGAAGAAGTTGTTCAACCTGAAAATGACAGAAGGCACCTCCGTCACGCAACATCTCAACAACTTCAATACTATCACAAATCAATTGTCATCTGTAGAGATTGAGTTTGATGATGAGATCCGTGCACTCATTTTACTAGCTTCACTTCCAAGCAGTTGGGAAGGTATGAGGACAGCCGTGAGCAACTCAGCTGGAAAATCCAAACTGAAATATGATGATATCCGAGACTTGATTTTAGCTGAAGAAGTGCGAAGGAAAGACTCAGGTGAAAGTTCAAGTTCAGGATCAGCTCTCAACATTAACACTCGAGGGAGGAGACAGGATAGAGGTTTATCCAGAGGCAGATCCAAATCAAGATACAGAAGTAAAAGCAAGTTCGGACCCAGAAAGCAGGTTGAATGTTGGAATTGTGGCAAACCTGGTCATTTCATGAGGAATTGCACAAAACCGAAAAAACCTGAAGCTGACTCTGCAAACACTACCACATATGAGGTGCAAGACGCTTTGATTCTTGCTGTACAAAGTCCAATTGATGATTGGATTCTTGATTCTGGTGCTTCATTCCATTGTACACCACACCATGAGATGATGCAAAACTATGTTGCTGGAGATCACGGTGTAGTCTATCTAGCCGATGGACAACCAATGAAGATTGTGGGTATAGGAGAAGTGCAGATCAAGACAATGAATGGATCTACATGGAACTTGCAAAATGTAAGGCATGTTCCTGGACTAAAGAAGAAGCTGATCTCAGTCGGACAACTTGATGAGAGTGGTCATTCAATCCTTTTTTCTGGAGGTATGTGGAAGGTAACAAAAGGAGCAATGGTTTTGGCTCGTGGAAAGAAAACCGGCACCCTGTATATGACCACAAGATTTGCAGACATTATTGCCTCTACTGAAGCAGAAAATCAAGCACAGCTATGGCACTGTAGACTCGGCCATATGAGTCAAAAAGGGATGAAGATACTTCAGTCGAAGGGAAAACTGCCAGAGCTTAAAAATGTTGATCTAGACATTTGTGAAAGCTGTGTTCTTGGAAAACAGAAGAAGCTTAGTTTCTTAAAGGTTGGCAGGGCCTTAAGACCAAGAAAGCTAGAACTAGTGCACACAGATTTATGGGGACCGTCTCCAGTGGCATCTCTTGGAGGTTCTCGGTATTACGTAACTTTCATTGATGATTTCAGCAGAAAGGTATGGGTCTACTTTCTAAAAAATAAATCTGATGTGTTCGAAACATTCAAGAAGTGGAAGGCTATGGTTGAAAATGAATCAGGTTTAAAGTTGAAATGCTTAAGATCTGATAATGGAGGAGAATACATTGATGGAGGTTTCAAGGAGTATTGCGCTGTTAATGGTATCAGAATGGAAAAGACCATTCCAGGCACACCACAACAGAATGGCATTGCTGAAAGAATGAACCGGACCATCAATGAACGAGCTAGAAGCATGAGGCTGCATTCAGGGCTACCTCAAACATTCTGGGCTGACGCAGTTCATACTGCAGTTTACTTGATCAACCGTGGACCATCAGTTCCTTTGGAGTTCAGATTGCCCGAGGAAGTATGGAGAGGAAAAGAGGTACAACTTTCTCATTTAAAGGTCTTTGGGTGTGTTTCCTATGTGCATATAGATTCTGATGCTCGCAACAAGCTAGATGCCAAATCCAAGAAATGTTTCTTCATTGGCTATGGAGATGAAGAATTTGGATTTCGGTTCTGGGATGATCAGAACAGAAAGATTATCAGAAGCAGGAACGTGATCTTCAATGAGAAAGTTTTATACAAAGACAGATCAAGTGCAGAAACAGATATGACTGATTCAGATACAAGTCCACAAAAATCTGAATTCATCAGATTAGAAGGGCTTCCCGATGTTACCGAGCAAAACAAAACTCAAGAGTCTTTACAAGAAGATTCAAGCACATCTGTACCCACCACTACACAAGATGATGCAGAGCCAAGTGAACCAATTGTTTATGTTCGCAGGTCTTCAAGGACTGTAAAGCCCCCACAACGGTTCACACTTCTACTGAATTATATTTTGCTGACAGATGGTTGTGAGCCGCTAAGTTATGAAGAATCCTTACAAGATGGAAACTCAAGCAAGTGGGAGTTAGCCATGAAGGATGAGATGAGTTCGTTGCTGAAGAACAAGACCTGGGAGCTGACCACACTACCTGAAGGAAAGAAGGCTTTGCAAAACAAGTGGGTCTACAGAGTAAAGACTGAGCATGATGGAAGCAAACGGTTCAAGGCAAGACTTGTTGTAAAAGGGTTTCAACAAAAGAAAGGGATTGACTACTCTGAGATATTTTCTCCAGTTGTGAAGCTTACAACAATCAGAGTTGTTCTGGGGATAGTAGCAGCAGAGAATTTACATCTTGAACAATTAGATGTAAAAACAGCTTTTCTTCATGGAGAATTGGAGGAAGACATTTACATGCAACAACCAGAGGGGTTTGAAATACCAGGAAAGGAGAACCAAGTCTGCAAGCTAAAGAAAAGCCTATACGGTTTGAAGCAAGCTCCAAGACAGTGGTACAAGAAGTTTGACAACTTCATGTGTAGTTCGGGATACACAAGATGCCAGGCTGATCACTGTTGCTATGTCAAACATTTTGATAACTCCTACATCATTCTACTATTATATGTGGATGATATGTTGATTGCAGGATCCAACATTGAAGAGATTGACAAGCTGAAACAACAATTGTCAAAACAATTTGAAATGAAGGATCTGGGAGCTGCTAAACAAATACTTGGCATGATAATCATCAGAGATCAAGACAAAGGCATACTAAAGCTTTCACAAATAGAGTATGTCAAGAAGGTTCTCAGCAGGTTTAGTATGGATAATGCTAAACCAGTAAGTACACCTCTGGGGAATCATTTCAAGCTCAGCAAAGACCAGTCACCAAAAACTGAGCTAGAAAGTGGATACATGGATAAGATTCCATACGCCTCAGCTATCGGCTCTTTGATGTATGCTATGGTCTGTACTAGACCAGACATTGCCCATGCAGTGGGAGTTGTAAGCCGATATATGAGCAATCCTGGAAAGCAACATTGGGAGGCGGTGAAATGGATCATGAGATACTTAAAAGGTTCATCAGAGACATGTCTTACCTTCACAGCTGGTGGTTTGAAACTTGAAGGTTTTGTAGACGCTGATCTAGCAGGAGATGTTGATAGCAGAAAGAGCACTACAGGATATGTATATACTCTAGGAGGTACTGCTGTTTCCTGGAGTTCTACCTTGCAAAAGATCGTCGCTCTTTCAACAACAGAAGCTGAATATGTTGCAGTCTCAGAATCTGCAAAAGAGATCGTATGGCTGCAGAGTTTTCTGAAAGAATTGGGCAAGATGAATGGAAAGGGTACTTTGTATAGCGACAGTCAGAGTGCAATCTTCCTTGCCAAGAATCCAGCATATCACTCCAGGACTAAGCATATTCAGATCAAATATCACTTCATCCGACAATTGCTAGATGAGGAGCAACTACTGCTAGAAAAGGTCTGCGGAAGCAAGAATCCAGCTGACATGTTAACCAAAGGAGTTACACTTGATAAACTGAAGTTGTGCAAAACTTCAGTTGGTCTTCAAGGATAAAAGATGATTTCATTGTTTGTCTCCAAGTAGGAGATTGTTAGCAAGTGGAAGACAAACAATGTCCCACCATATGCAAGTGGGAATACCTAATCTCCCACTTGGCACATGGTGGAGGACACAAACGGTGGGCATAAATCAAGGCATGATTTATGCCCCTTCACTCCCATCTTGTATATATATAAGCTCAGTGAAGAACTGCGTGTTTTTGTGAAAAACACAGAGAGAACAGAAGAAAAGTGAGAGCAGCAGAGAGAGCTTGAGTGAGTAGAGTTGAGTTAAGAAGAGTTTTTTCTCCTCCTCCTTTGTTTGTATTGTTTCTTTGAAGTGATTAATACAAACCAGTAGCTCCGTGGAGTAGGCAAGTTGCCGAACCACGTAAATTGATGTGTGTTTGAGTTCTGGAATTTCCCAACAACAAGGTGTATTCTTGAAGGCATTGATCATATTCATAGGCAGGGTTATGTTCATTGTGAATTGAAATCTGAGTACATCTTGCTCGTGTTGCTGGGCATTAGGAGTGTTGAATTTGAGGCAAAGATCAGAGATTTTGGTTTGGCAAAGAAAGCGGAGAACAACAAAAAAAGCAAGTATCTTCTTCCTTATCTCAGGGGGGCTGCTTTGTATGTGGATGCTTACAGGGAATCCAGTTTGGGATTTCAATCCTCAAACCACCACAGAAGAACTTCTGAGAAAGATTGCCGAAAATTCCTCCTTCTGTGTCAGGAATTGATAACAAAGAGTTGGCAGGCCTTTCAGATGCGGAAGGGGTGGCAGACGATGAATTCAGTGCTTCGTCCTGTTCTAAAGAATGGAATTTCACCTCAGAAGAGGAGGTTTCTTCTCTCTCATCTTGGTGAGATGATCCAGAAGAAAGTCTTGGCACTACTGGCTCTACCTTTATTACCAGAGATGTTCTTGCATCAGAATCCATGGCACAGGTTTCAGCTTAGCTACTAGCAGCAACATTGCTGCTGTTGTACAAGAGGGAGATTTTTCTCCACTGAATTGGTTGGTTGCTTAGATCAGAAAGCACTAAAAACACAGAATTTGTGTAAGATGTTGAGTATATACTCTTTTGAAAAAGCAGAAGAGCATATATCTTTTATTCCTTCTTCTTTAACAGGTACATAAAATGCTTTGTCGTATTGTTAGTGGTAAATAAAATCTGATTCCAAGCATTGCTTTCACTTGTTCTATCAGCCACCACTCATATCACTGGATCTTCAAGCAAATAAATTACATATGGTTCCCTTGTACTTCCATGGGCTCGACTACGTACAGAAAGGGATATTTTATTTATTTATTTATTTTTTAATTAAAAAAGCAAAAAAAATGAGAGGTGTTAAGTTTTCTATCATGGAGCTATTTTTCCACGTGCCCCTCCCTTTGTTTGGGGTTGCCTCATAAAGTCTAGATAGGTCCTCGGCCCGTTCTCAACAACATGGATCAATTCAATTAAATTATTAAAAAGCAATTAAAATGTTTTGAGGTTTTATTGTACCTAAACACATAAAATATTATGGATCAATACTATTTTTTTTCCAGTTACTTTACTCTTGCTTTTTACAATTTGATATTTATATTAAATTGAATTGAATTGAATTTATATAAAATTAAATCTGATGATTTGTTTCAGCTAGCTTTACATTAAATTCTCGCGATATCAAAAAAAAAATAATCATAAATCAGTTAATGCTTAAATTAATAAAATATAATTTAGTTTATTTAAAATAATTAAAGTTCTAAAAACTGAATTTTCTACAATGATATGAAAGACAACGGAGCAAATAAGAGGAAAACAATGAGAAGCACAATTAATTACATTTAAATCGTGTGGGTAACCACACTCCATGATGTAGTGGAGAGTTTGGCACGATGACATTATCTTTTTTTTACTTTCTTTTTCTCTATCCTTAATTTCACGCCTTATACTTTGAAGTTTTAAAGTAGTCCTACAATTTTTTTTTTATTGTAGATTTGATATCTATTCTTATTATTACTATTTATTTATATGAAATAATTTCTAGAATTAGATTTTTTTTCAATTTCATTCTCCTTTAACTATTTTCATATATCATATTTGGTTCAATTCTTTTGATTTTATTTGTTTTACTTTACATAAATTTTATAATTGAATTATTTTTGTAATTTCTTCCTCCGTTTTTTTTCCTATCAAATTTGATCTTCTGACAAATTTTTTAAAATAATATTAATTTTTTGATTTCATCTTTTAACATTAAATTGGTCAGAAATTGAACTTCTTGATTTAGCAAGGCTTAAGATTTCATGAGTTTTGAATTTGGAGATTAACTCAAGTGTAAGAGTTGCGCCCAAATTTGTTTTTTTTTTAAACTCATATTTTTTTTAGTTTTATCCTTCAACATTTATTAAATTGGAAATTGAGCTTCATTTTTTTTTTGTTTTCTATTGGATTTTTCACTTATTTTAAAAATGATACAGGTTGTCTCGCTCTTTAACATTAAGTTGTTTGATAATTAAGTTTTACAATCTTATTCAATTTGCTTTTGACGGGGTTACCACGATATCATAATTAGGTTATAGATTTTGCGTGCTAACCCATGTGGACTCGGGTTGGGTTTTTTTTAGTTTTTTTTCTTTAATTTTGTCCTTCAATATTTTAGTTGCTAGAAATTGAGCTTTGAATTTTTTTTTCATTTTACTTTTTATGAGGTTATCAAGTTCTCATTTAGTTTTTTCTTCGTTATCAATCAAGATTTTTCAACATTTGATTTTTTTAAAACTAGTTTTTTATTTCAATTTTATCATTCATCATTTGATTGATTGAAAATTGGTCTTCATGTTTTTTGTTTTTTTTCTTTCTATGGGGTTATCTCAATTTTATGTCCATGATAGCGGGGTTACTAAGTTAACTTGGTTTGACTCAGGCTGTTTTTGTTTTTAGTTTCACTATTTAACATTGAATTATTTGATAATTGAAATTCATGACTTTATTCAATTTGCTTTCGATAGGGTTACCTCGATGTCTCAACGAAGTTGTATATTTCGTGTGCTAACACGGATGGACTCGGGTCGGGTGTTTCTAAACTTTTTCATAGTCAGTTTTTTTTTCACTTTATTTACCATTTTTATAGTTTTTTTATTTGTGTTATTAAATTAGTTGAGTTTATTAAACCCAATCGAGTCAATAACCTGAGTCTTAGATTTTTTTTATGTTTTTTTTTATGAATACTTCCATTGTCTTAGCATCTTTTTTTATATTGAAGAACAATTGGGTTGGCCTGCGATATTGCACAAACCCTTATCTAGTTAACGGTACAATTAATTGCTCGCTCCTACCCAAAACATTTTTTTTAAAAAAAAATTGATGCGAAAACATTGTCACCTGGTTAAACTTTAGCAAATTTCACAATAAATTTCCAGAATAGATAATTATTTTGTGCAAATTGTTTGAAAGTTGTTGGTTAAAATATATCTTTACTATCGCAATAGTTTTGTAATTACTTTTATAGTAAAATAAATGACACAAAATAAGTGTAACAACAATAAGCGATGGGAAATGCTTTTTTAACGGAGTAGATATACCATCACGATGCTTCTCAAAATCACTCTCTTAAAGTTGCTATTAAAAAATTTCAATTTAATAGTAGAGAGAATCCACAACATTTTTCTCAAAATAACTTTAGATGAAGAAATATTTTATTTTAATAGAAAATTTCAAAAAATGTATATTTCAAACTTCAATTTTTTTTTTAAAAAATTACAATATTATTTTGTTTTCGAATAGCTCTATAAATTTTTATACACAATAATATATTCAAACATTCACCGCAAGTGCCATTGAATCTCATTTACAAATCCTTTCCTCTCTTTTTCAAGAACTCTTAACCACAATCCTCTACTTCCAAGTTCTTTAAAACCATAGGGCGACGAAAATATTAGCATTTCTGCTTTCTATCAATGTCCAAATCACTTAGGCAATGACGAGTGCATGAACTGTGTAAACACACTCTCTAAGGTATCAAACAACCCGTGTAAACAAGCACTAGCAACTAGGGTTCGTCGATGAGAATTCAATGCATGAATTGCTTCATGACACATGTAGCAAAAAAAGGTGGTGGTAGTGGTTTCAAAGAGGTAAAGGATCTTGAGGTGCCGAGTATAACACCCCATAAGTTTTACACGTAAGAAAAAGGCTTCATAGGAACTTGAATTCAGAAAATTAGGGTTGTTTTTTTTATAGAATAAAAGATTATTATGATCTATTCTTTATACTATTATATTTCTTCATTAAGCTAGAATATAAGAAATCAAACACCCTACAAATACAATATTCATAATATTTTATCTTTCCCATTCTTAGGAGTCAAAATATAATATTTAAAATCAATTATAATTTGATAATTAAAAACTTAATTTATACATCATTTTCTTATTAACATATACCTATGACATACTCATCAACTTAAGCATTCTCAATTTTATTATTTATGTCCAATTCATTATTTGAACCTTCACACCAGATTTATATAAGTATGTTTCTATACACCCATCATGTCATCCAATAAACAATGTTTTTTACTTACATGTTAATAGGCAACATTATCAATATAAAAGAAACACCAAGGAGGCTCATTCCTTTAAAACAAAAATTATATCATGCAATTGACTTGGCTCATACATTAGATGTCAGTTGCATTATTACCATTATCCCGTCGTTAACATATTTGCACTCTACCGAGTAAAAATATATTTAAAGTTTACTTTATAGAGATCATTCTTATTATCACTATTTGAATTTGCTTGATTATTTACCCTTTCATGCATTCTCCTCAGGTAATACAATCTATTTCTTCATTATTCACAATGGTTGGGTATTTATAAATTCAACAATCTATATCATGAACTCAATAACAAAATTCTTATCAATCCAATGCTTGATACCATAAACATAATTTACCATTTTATTTAACTGTTGGGTTTCACCAAACATTTCATTAACAACCTGACAAGTCGGTCATCCAGACAATATTAACATCACACGAGTCCATTTAATTAAATTACATATTTTGGTTATTATACAAAAGGATACCACTAGCTCATTATCAGGCTTTAGCTTTATTACTAGGTAACTAGTTCCATAACATATTCTAGTCATCATATAAAGTGATGTCATTAGCTTATTATTGGGTAACTAGTTTTGCAACATAGGCTATTACCGAGCATTAACTCTATTATCAGGGGTATTAGTCCCATTAGTAAGTAATTAGTTCCATCTTTATCATTTTTTTTCATGGCATATATTACAATTAAAATAAATGCATAACATATTTAAAGAAATTGCAGTTACTAAAACTTAAAAGAACACTTTTAACATGAAAGAAAAAGTGCAGGGCATCTACTTGTTCTCATTGAGGATCCTGCATCTCTAACCAACGGTTTAACTCCCTATGTTTCTCCTATAATAATAGGATACAAACAATTATCAAACCATCCATTACACTTAGGATTCTATAATTGGTCCCGCACTAGTTTCCTTCGATCATTAAAAATCTATATAATTTAATCAATTTACATATTCAATTTAGTCCATTATTCATGTGATGACCCAATTTTTTACCTGATTTTTCTTATCTTTTCAAAAAATCCCAAAAAATAGCAAAAAACAACAAAATATCCAAAGAAATATATTTCTTTTATTTCTCTTTGATAATTTGACCCATTTCTACACTATTATGTATCTTTCCATGCTAAATTAACAATTTTAGAACTAATTCTTCTTTCCCTTGAACTTTGCCTAAGAACCCTAATTCTTCAAATTATGAGTTTCCTAAATAAAATGTTAAGAAACTTGAATTAATACTAGTCTTCATGGTCGTTGGAGAACATATTACCTTTAGATTTTATGTTCAATTGATGCTCAATTTGCAAGATTCTCGTCACTTCTTCTTCTTCCCTTCAATACCTTTAATTTATTTGCTTTCTCTTTTCATCCTTGTTAAACTCATCCCTTTCTCTCTCTCTCGCTCTCTAATTATTTGGGTTGCCTTTTTCTTTTCTTTAAACCAAGGTATTTTGCTTTGTCGAACACATCATCCACGATATTATATGTGCAAGCCTACTACCAAACAATGGCAAAGAATCCCAAATTCGAAGACCCGATACCATACTTAAGCTACTGGCATGATTGTGATAAGATTGAACCTTTTGCATTACAAGATAGTCAGGTTCTCGCAGCCCAAAGCTCGATGTCATGATTAAGAATTCTATCAATATTACTAGGTTAGATGTGAGTTGTTTGATTCAAAGACTTAGACGTGGAAGCAATTGGATGAAGTAAAGTTGCAAAATCAGGAGTCACTTTCTCGCAAACTTGTTGTATCTGTATCCGGCTCACTTCACTGGCTTACATGGGTAGAAAACAACATATTTGCATTTCATGTAAGCAAAGAAAACTATAGCATGTTTTCACAACCCCTTATCCCAACTCTAATTTAGAAAGGAATCATAAGGTTTTGAAAGAATGAAAGTCATGTTTTTCTCCTCTGATCCCTAGTTTCTGTCGTTCAACTTATAAGGAGGAGGAAGGTGACTTTTTATCATGTTTACAAAAACACCTTTATTTACTAGCTTGAGTTTTTTTCCTCTTGTAATTTCTTTTGGCCAATAGTGAATTTGTACTGTCTTCTTGAATTTTGATTGACATAAAACATTTAATCTAATGTAGAATAACATGTTAAGAGGTTAATTATAAAATTTCAGCTCAATCTAATAGTCAGATTAAAAATTATACTCAATAACATAAAACAGATCAACATAAAAAGTGTACACCAAAACCCAAACTTGCGTGTTGTTTTATTGCTTAAATCATCAATATTTTCAAACTTATTCATTGAGTACTTTGTTCTATATTTATAATATAAATTATACTCAAATTTTGTTCTTTTTTTGGTTAAAAATTGTGCAATTGTACACAGAACTTTTACTGACAGTCAAGGTCATTTTCATGTAAAACCATACATTAATTTATTTTAAAATATCAAAATATTTTACACCTTAAATTTATAAAAAAATCTTTATATTTATCACTATTTTATCAATTTTTAGGCTATGGGTTTATATGGTACCTTTTATGTCCGTCAAGTAATATTTCTTAGGATTAGATGCATTTTGATATCGAGTTTAAACAAACTACTTCAAATTTAATTACATTACATCTCAAAACATTGCTTTCCTCTTTCCTCTTTTTCATTTGGTTTTATTTGTTTTGTTTTATTTTTTTCCATTATTTTTTTGTATTTTTATTTAAAATTAACACATGAACATTTCATTTTAAATTTCTAAGTGTGTCATCATTCTCATAATTTATTTCAAATTCACTTTAAACGTTTAACATAATACTCCCCTTATTAATTTTGTGAATTTTATTCAGGGGTTTACAATTACTTCTTTTTTTTATGTAAGGGTTTACACTAAGAAAATGTCTTGCCTCTCAGATATTTCTCGGTTTGCGAAACAACATTTAATTTATTTGATTTAGAATAATTAGAGCTTTAAGACTGAATTTGTAGTTTAAAAGAAATATTCAACCATTTTCTTTTTGCCAAGGACTGATTTGCATCAAAGGAGAAGTTCATGTTTATTTTTTTTATTTTGGTCCCTCAACTTTTAATTTTTTCAACTTGATCCCTTTTCATTAGCTTTATTTGGGATTTCACTTCGTATTTTATTTTGGTTACCTTGATACAGGAATCTCGCAATATTGAGAGAAAGTTTCGGTTCTTAGTTAATTCTCATATTTGCTAAATTAAAACTTTAGCTTATTTAAAACAATTAAGTGTTGAAGGATCAAAATTAGAAATGATATAGGTATGATGAATAGGGTAAACAAGTAAGGAATATTCACGCGCTCCCCAACTCATGAGTTGCGTCTGCGTTTGTCAAGCATTCTAGCAACTGAATGGCGACTTTTGCAATGGTGTTTCCAGCATCACACCTTGGTTTTTCATAGTGGTCCAATATGTGTTGGTGAAGGCATCATCGTTGGGCTCTGGTGAGTTTTTTTTTCTCTCCTCTTTTTTTTCTCTCTCCTCTCCTAAAGAATCGCATTGGCTTTCCAAAATATTGATGTCCTTCATTTTTCTTTGTATTAGATTTGATCTTTATTCTTTTGATTATTATTTATTTTGTTTTGAATATTTTATTTATTTATTTTATTTTTCAATTTCATTTCTTAGCATTTAGTTTTATTTAGTTTTTATATCAAATTTAGTTATCATTCTTTTGTTACTATTTATTTTTTTTCCTTTTCTTAATTGCTTTTTTTTTAATTTCATCCCTCAATATGTTATTTCATTTTATTTTTTTATTTCTAACTTGGTCCTTATTTTTTTATTGTTATTTATTTTGTTTTTAATTATTTTTTAATTGATTTTTTTTTCAATTTAATCCATAAGTATTTAATTGAATGAGGATTTTACTTCATGATTTTTTTGGGTTTGACTTCTATGGGGTTAGTTCTAATTTCATGACTCAGGTGATGAGTTTCAAAGATTAACTTGAGTTGACTTCAATCATTTTTTCATGTTCTTTTTAAAACTGATTTTTTTCTCAATTTTATCTTTTCAACATAGCGTTACTTGGGAATCGGTCTTCATGGTTTTTGTCACTTTCCTTTCTAAAGGATTGTCCTGATCACATGTCCTAGATTGCGGGCTTATTGATTTGATCTGGGTTGATTCGAGGTTTTTTCGTTGCTTTTTTTTTAATAGGATTTTTTTTAGTTTCACCATGCAACATTAAGTTGTTATTTTTAGTTTTGGCCTTCAACTTTGGATTGTCTGAGATTTGTGAATATTTATTTTTTTTAATTTGCTTTTTATAGATTTATCCCGATCTCACGATCAAGTCTTGTATTTAGCAGGCTAACTCAGGTGAACTCGTGTTGTTTTTTTAGTGTTATCATTGCATTTTTTTAGTTTGATTTATGTACTGTTATTGCCTTTTTTTTAAATCATATTGTTACATTTACCAAACTTATTGAGCTAAGTTGAGTTAATAACCTATGTCTCAGATTTTTCTCACTTGTTTGAAAATGCTAGCGTTGCCATAATATTTTTTTCCATGTTGAGAAAAACCTGGTCCGGTCTGCAACACAGCTCGGGCCATCAGTCTATTACTTACTATCGAGATGGGATACAAAGTGACTCATATCAAGGTTAAAGTCTGACTATTTCTTAAACCTCTTGTTTTTTTAAGACTTTAAAGGATATACCCAAATTAATATAACCATGCACATCTCCACGTCTATTCAATAATTTGAACATATGATATCCAATTCAACATCCTCATCAGATCTTTGTGTCTCTAGTTTAGTAAGATAGACCTAATTTCAGTCTAGCTTTATATCTATAACCTAACCTAACCATTTCTATTACAACAAGTCTTTCAATTATTGTCTTCGGGAGCTCTTGCAGAGTAACCAAAATAACAAGCTTCTGTTTCTCTCTTTCTTATTTTCTTTCTTTTTTATAGTAGCTAGGATAACAATATGATCTCCTTTTTTTAAGAAGTAAAGCTTGACCATCTCAATTGAAATTTAAGCGGGAAATATGAAGTCACTTGAGATCTGAAATGAGATGAAATTTGTTCTTGTTTTTTGAAATATTAAAAGGTATATCAGTTATTTTGAACATAATTGACAATCTTTAACAATACCATTTCCTTTAGCCTACTAGGTTTGTGGGGTTGGTTTAATATTTATAAGTTTGTGATTATGCTAATTTATTCAAGTGATTATAATAATGAATAGTCTTTTTTTATGTAAAAATTATTATTATGGATGTAATAGGTACTTTATACAATGTAAATGGACTATTTTCTTAATGAATCGGATCTTTACCCAATTGGGTGTAAAGAGAAACCTAAATTAGGGAGGGTAAGAGAAAAACCAAACACAACGGTCAAAATTTTGAATTCCCTAAATTTCTCCGAGAGTATAAATCCAACCTCTTTGTCTCTCTCAATTTTAACATTTCTTTTATCTCGCTCTATAGAAATTTTTTTTTTTCTCTTTTAGATTTCCAATTTTCTTTGTTTCCTCTCTTTGAAAATTTTTTAGAAAGAAAATCGTTGATCAAATTGTTTTTGAAGTTTAAATCTACATGTAACCATATTGGATATTAAAGATAGTCTACACATTATTCAAAATGGCATCTACTTTCTCTTTGAGTACCCATTTGTCTGTCTATCTCTCTAAATATTGTAATGGGTTTTTTTTATTATTTGTAGTTTGAAGTTGTGAATTTTGTTCTAATTTTCCTGTAAAGTTGGTATCTTGATGTGTTTTTTTCTATTCCATTTTAATTGAACTCTTTATCCATTTTAAATTAATTATGATTTCTTGATTTTATTAAGGGCTTGAAGAATTTTTTTGTTTAAAGACTGGGTCTTTTAGCTTTGAAGACTCTGGTTAAACGTGGTTTAGTGTCTTAATGAATTATGAATTAAGAGAACAAGAGAAGTTTCTTACTTCAGAGTTTTTTTTTTTTCCAGTAATGCTCATGTTTCAATTTGCAGTGCAAATGCAAAAATATTGCCATGTAATCTTCTTTCTATGCAATTGAAGATATTTTTTTATTTCTCTGTTTTATGCCTTGAAAGGCTTTATTGCATATAAGGGGTTAAAAATGTTTCAGCCTTCTTGCAACTATCAACTGATTTGTGATTGCTGGAAATAGATAACATAATATTATTGATATATATTTAAATAACTAATCTTTTGGTTAAATTTGGGTAAGAAGACAATTTGATATAGAAGAAATTAGTTATTTTTAAAATTATGGGTCTCATTAACGATAATAGTGTTATTGAATATACCATGTAATCAATTGACTGATTATACGTAACAGTAATTTTATTCATGTAAAACATATTTATTATTAATAAAAACTTTCTTTATCTTTAATAGTCAATTATATTTGATTAATGAATCTAATGTTTGATTAATAAAATTAAAGTAAAGATAAAGTTTTTGGAACAAAAATACTTTTCATTAAAAATTATAAAGTTATTATAATTATTAGATTCTTATTTTATCAAAGCATTATTCTTAAATATCCATGGTCAATGTTCTATTAAAACTTAATATTAATTAGAATTGTTGAAACTAATGCATTTCATGTTCCTTCCTTTATGAAAGGAAGCAACTACCTCATAAACTGAGGTATGAGAGATACTTGTAACTAATATGCATGTGTTTGTTAGATGATATGTACATTGAACTGACCTGTAAGAGAATTTCATATGGAGAGATTACTTATGTCTATGGAAATGCTCACAAGATAGTTGTGTAAGTAATCTTTAGACTTGAGATCGCCAAGTTATCTTATATAGAGAGTGTTATTCTTTGATTCTGATCATACGTTGTCCTAATTAAATGTAATAAACAGGTAGATATTAGGTATAATATAAACAATATGAAGGTATTTGAGTAATTAAAAAGGGATTCATCCATCTTAGGTGAATTAGGAAAAATACTTCAATTGTTTTTAAATAGTATTGATTGTAAAATCCTTGACCAATGTGGAAGTTAAATTAGAAAAGGGGGTGCGCTTATTGAGCTTCATCCCCATCAAAGTTTTGAGAGTATACCTTATTAAGATATAGTTTTCTCCTTTGGATTGTTGGCTTTTTTCCCTTCTATATTAGCTCCCTTTCCATTTGAAACTAGTTTGGATTTTATTCTTTCCTTCTCTTTCGATTTAATGTCCTATTTCTTTAGCTTCCCTTTTAATCACTTATAGGATTTTTTATCAATTTTTTAGTCAGATAAATTCTCTTTTTTTACAAGCTCACTATGAAAAACCTTGATGAGATTTTGCTTCGTAAGAATTGTAAAGATGAGGCATTTGTTGTTAGCGTAGATGATTGCCCAAGTTGGTGGTGAAAGACCAAAATGACAATTAGAAAATTTGGAGGATGATGTATAAGATTGGCAAAATTAGGTACCCAATTTTGATTGACAAAGGGCTCATTTAGTGAAAATATTTTTATATAGGGTAAAGAAATATAAATTTGAATAGGTAAGAACTCAATGAAAATTTTAAAAGGATTGATTAATTTTAATGAAGATGTAATTGCTAGAAAAATTGATATTTGAAGTCAATTTAGGCTTTAATTGGAATAAATTAAAATTTGGAGGTCAATTTGCAATTATAAAGAGTTAATTTGATCAAATTAGGGCTTAACTTCATAAATATTAAAGTTTGATGGGTAATTAGAGACTTTATTGAAGAAATCCAAAACCAAAGACCAAATTGAAAAAAGGCTTGTAATTGTAGGGGCTAAAATTAACCAAATCAGTGGCCAAATTAAAAAACAATTACAATTTTAATCGTCAATTAAAGGTCCAAGTGTACAAATTGAAAACCAAGGACCAAGATGAAAATGACGCTAAACTTTGGGGCTGATGATTGAGTTTGGCAGGGTTTAAATTGCATGAAATTAAGAGTTTGAGAGACAATTATGAGTGCAATTAAAAGCAATTGGAATAATAGAGACTAAAATGAAATATGTTAGATCCCAAATTAATGACTGCATTTTTACATTCTAGCCTAATCGGGCTGACACTTTCAAATGAATGAATATGGAGCTACAAACCTTCAAATTAAGTAGGGTTGGATCCAAATGAAAGGTGCATACCCTCTACCAAGATCAGGTGGTCTTCAACAACAATGACATCAGAGTTACCCCGACAAAGCCTTAAAAGTGGTCAACTCAATCATAAATGGTTATGATATCCATTTCACAAAACCACCAATCGTTTTCATGTGTTCACACTTCAAGCCTTAGTAATGGAACCTTATCAAAGGTTAGCCCTATTTCTCTCAAGATCAAAATGCTAGAAACAATCTCCTTAATCAGATCCACTCATTTTAATCAATCTATATTTTGATCAACATAGTACAAAGGTCAAAACTGTGAAATGTTCTCCAAAATCCTCTCATTTTGATCAAAGGACTAAGATTTTATCAATCTATATTTGAACCCATAAAAAAACCCTAGAAAAACCCTATAAATATCCTCTAGAAAATGAGAGCAGAAAGTGAAAAGGAGGTAAGGAAAAGATTGATAAAGAGACTATAAAGTGTGAAGGTTTAGGGGCCTAGCACAAGGATTTCCTCAACTTTGAGAGAAACTAACAAACTTGTAAAATAAGGAACTGAAGGTCTACAATCATTATTTAAGCTTGGAAGATATAAAACATTCATTTATTCTTGTAAATGATATCCATGAGGCACATTTCTAGCTTGTTCTTTCATGTTTTATGGTGTTTTGAACTTTTGTTGCATTATATTACTTTTAGCTTTGATTTTGATTAATGCACAGAATATTGTTATTTTTCTTTTTTGATCTTGTTTGGAGTTTTTTGTTATTGTTGCTAGATAATTAGAATATACTTAGATGTTTCGAATAAATGAAACATAGTGATTTGAAAATCTAGCACTAGGGTTATTGATGTTTTTTCTGGTTTGTTAGTGTGTGTTCTTGGTTCCTCTTAGGCACGGTTTTGGTTCCAAGTGTTTAAAGAGTCAATTTTGAATCAAAATTTGATAATTTTATAGGCTGTTTTGAAATTTGGAACCTCTTGTATGATTTTGATGTTTTAATATTATATGTCAATTTTTTTCTTCAAATATGCTTGGTTTTGGTAGTGTAATTTGTTAGAATGAAGAAAGCATGTTTTAGAAGTTAAAAATGTCAGTTTTGAAGGCTTGGTAATGTGCTGGGTTTTTAGGCTATTTCTACATTGCTGGGCAGTGTTCTTCATGTTCATGAAAAGAACATTGTCTTAACTCCATGATTTTGACCGATTTTGATCTTATTCTTTGCACAAAATCCTTCACGTAACTTTTTTTGTCAGTAATTTAGGGTTTATTTACATCAATAACATGTTTTTAGTAGTTTTAATCCTAGGGTTTCGGTTTTGAACCGAAACTCATTTTGACAAAACTCATGTTGAATGTTCTTGAATGTTTGTTTTTCTAGGTTTTAATCTGTTTTCATAAAAAGTTTGAGTTTTTTTTAAGTTCAATTTTGTTTTGGATTCTAGTTTAGGTTTTGGTTTGTTTTTCGAATTAAACAAGTGGATTTTGGTTCGGTTTATGGTCGAACCAAAAGTTTTGGGTTAACCCAGTCGGGTCAAAATTGAGTCAAAGGTTAAGATCCTGTTTGGCTAGTAAAGTTTTTGTTATAGGTTTTCTTTGGCTTAAGGGTGTGTTTGGCAAACATCCCCTTAGCCTACTTTAACAATTTTGGTTTCAAGAGAAAATGGGTTTTACAAAAAAAACATGGCCTTAAAAAAAACATTTTTGCTTGTTCCAAATGCCTAATCCTTACAAAAAAAAAAGCATTTTATTTATAAAAAAGAGAGAAAAATGTTTTAGCATTGTTTTAGAAATGTTTTTGTATTTCTTTAAAATCTTTACAGAATTTACAATAAGTTTATAAAATTCCTGAAGGATTTGACCAATATTTCAATAATCCTATGTTTTTTTTTCTTACTCTGAAAATTAATGGTCAACATTCTACTATAAATGTTAGACCTACAAGTAGACTAGTATTTAAATATCGGGAGTTGACTAGGAAATTCTCATAATTTTTTTTTAATATTCACAAATCTTAATTGAGAGTATTTTTCACCATAATATACGAGTTGTGGGAAACACTTTCGTCATCTATGATATGTGAACTCTGTTAGGGAACCTACATGGATTCTTCCTATAAAAATTTATTTGGGCATACGAGCCCATAAGAAATTTGAAATGTCAGTTTTGTTCATGAACATAAATCTTTGTTTCAGGCCATCGACGGACCATCAGCTAGAAAATCATCAACACCTTTAAACTGTAAACACCCAAAAAAAGAAAAAAAAGAGAGAAGTAAAGCCAAAATGACTCTACCATCACTTTCCATTTCTAAATCGACAACGACAAAAATTGGCTGCCGATTTCTGAATCGATAGTGACACGGTTTTTGGCTGCCGATTTTGAATCGGCACCGACACAGTTTGGCTACTAATTTCTAAATGGGGAGCGACACAGTTGTTGGCTGCTGATTTAAAAATCGGCAACCACATAGTGTTTGGCTGCTGATTTATGTATGGACGACGACACAATTCTTGACTGCCGACCTTTGAATCGATAGCATTATAGTTTTTGGCTGTCGATTCTGAATCGGCTGCAACACAATTTTTGGCTATCGATTTCTGAATCGGTAGCAACACAGTTCTTAAGTGCCGACCTCTGAATTGGTAGCGTCACAGTTCTTGGTTACTGATTTCTGAATTGATATTAACACAATTTTTTTCTGCCAATTTCTGAATCGGAAAAGACATAGTTCTTGACTGCTGATTTCTGAATTGACAGGGATGCAGTCTCTGTTGCTGATTTCTAGCTCAGTTTTTGCTGCCGATTTCTAAATAGAAATCGGCAGTGAAGTAGGTTTTACGATCGATTTCCAAATTGGCAGCAACTTAGTCTAATTAAAAGTTTAAGGAAACAAATCAGACTATCTTAAGGAGCTAGGAGAGAGGGGCAAAACCAGTTTTAGAGAGACTAAAACAGGGATAAGAACACATTTAAACGAACCCCAAACACCCCAACTCATTTAATGAGAAGTATAAATGCAAGGACAGAGAGAAGGTGACCCTTCCTCTTCCCAAAGTTGTCTGCAGCTGCTGCATGTTTCTCTTCTCTTCCTCTTCCCTAAAACCAGCCCTAACAGCTGCAGCAGACCCTCCTCTAACCAGAGAAGAGAAACACACCACCTTAGCTACATGTTCATCTTGTTGCATGCGTAAAGAAAAAAAGAGCTAGAGGGTAGGATGAATGACTGAATCCAAGAAGGGAAAGGGAGTGTGACAGACAACATAACTGAAAAAGAAAAGGTAAGCAAACCAAACAGAAGAAGTGGGAGAGAACCAGAAGAAAAAGGGAAAAAAAAATTTTAAACCCTCCCTCTTAGCTACTATAAACCGTGAGGTATGAACCATACCTCTTCCCCCCCCCCCCCCCACTATTTTTATGCTCTTAGAAACGAAAGGAAGAATAAACAACATGAGGGGATGCCTAGAAATTTACACAAAATGTATGAGAAAAACTAAACCAGAAGGAAAGACAATAATGAGGGCTGAAAAAAGACCAATAAACAGAACAAATAACATAGGGGGGATGAACAATTTGTAGATACAAATCTAGTAAATGGTTGGCCATAATAGTGGCTGGACAGACAATGAATTTTGATGGCTAAATGCTTAAGAAATTACCTTGTCAAAAATATAATCATGCATACAATTATGGATTAATTTTTGTGTATAAATCTTTGACAAAATTCTATTAAGATATGCTGGAATTAATTATTGCATATGAGTGTTCTGCTGGAATAGTGACAAATTATGTGTTGAAATTGATTATTGCATGTGTGTGTTTTGCTGGAATTTAGTGACAGATTATGTGCTAGAATTGATTATTGCATATGTGTGTTCTGCTAGAATCTAATGACAAATTATGTGCTGAAAGTGTGTGTTCTGCAGCGAATCTATGATTGGCTGCTGAAATTGAGTGGTCTGCAGCGAATGAGCATTCGTTGCCAAAGTTCTGTTGTCTGCAGTGAGTTAGCATTTGTTGCCGAAATTGAGTTGTCTGCAACAAATTAGCATTCGCTGTTGAAAGTGTGTTGTCTACAGTGAATCAGCGTTCGCAATCGAAAGGGTGTTGTCTATAGGAAATCTGTGATTCACTACCAAAATTGAGTTGTCTGTAACAAATTAGCATTCGTTGTCAAAAGTGTGTGTTCTGCAGCGAATTTATGATTTGCTGCCGAAATTGAGTTGTTTGCAACGAATTAACATTCGTTGCCAAAAGTGTGTTGGCTGCAGTGAAGTAACTTTCGCTGCTGAAAGTGTGTTGTCTGCGGTGAACCAGCATTCGCTGCTGAAAGTGTGTTATGCAACAAATTTGTGATTCGCTGCCGAAATTGAGTTGTCTGTAGCGAATTAATATTTGCTGCTGAAAGTGTGTTGACTGTAGTGAATCAGCATTCGTTGCCCAAAGTGTGTTGTCTATAGTGAATCAGCGTTTGCTGCTGAAAAGGAGCAAATTTGTGATTCGCTGTCGAGATTGTATTGTCTGCAGCGAATCTGTGTTTCATCGTCAAAATTGAACTTTTTCGAAAAGGTGTTGTCTGCAACGAATCTGTGATTCGCTGCCAAAATTGTGTTGTTCGTAGCGAAAAGGAGTAAATTTATGATTCGTTACTGAATTGTGTGACCTGCAGCGAATCAACTTTCGCTGTCGAATTATGTAGCCTGTAGTGAACCAATTTTCGCTGCCGCAAAATTGTGTGGCCTGCAGCGAACCAACTTTCATAGCCAAATTGTGTGATGATGTATAATGTGGAACACTTGAATGTGAACATATGGACTCTTGAAATAAGTATGGTGATGAATGTGATTTAAGGATGCAAATGTACTAATTTATAGCCATTGATGTCTTAGGTGGTGCGACCGAGATCGGACCATCGTTAGGACAAGGACTACCCGCAGGTGGAGCAAGTTGGTGGTTTCCACCTTTTTCTCGTACGATGTTAATGCTTTGAGATAATTTACTTATGGATGATATATTATTGAATCCTTGATAAATGATGAAATGATAATGAAATGTTTGATTGAATTCTTGAAAAATGTTGTAATGACTATGAAATGTTGATTGAGTTTTTTATGAATGTTGAAACGATGATGAAAATGCTAATGTTCTGAAATGACTTGTTGAGGAGGATATATCATCGTGTTGCAATGAATAATAAGCCAGCTGTAACGGCCCGACTATACGACTTGATTAATGTTAAAAGATCCCAACATATTCACTTAATTTGAAGGTAATTTTTTTAAAAAAATCTACCAAAAATTCACCAGAGTTTCGTTTGTATTTAGGACATCCCAAGTTATCGACTACTATCTGTTTACTCAATCAACCCATCATCACAAGGTCCTATAATTCCGGACCTTATATCAATCATCATAATTCAACACCTCATACAATCCACACAATATATATATATATATATATATATATATATATATATATATATATATATATATATATATCCTACGAGTAAGTTCAATATGAATGTAGTCCACATATCATATCATAAAATTTAAAAGAAAAAGGAATACTAACATGCAAAGATGCTAAGAAAGCATTACAACACAATAAGTGTTTTTAAACATTTCAAAAGGGTTAATTACAAAATAACTAAAGTACTACATGCTAAGCTGAACTTTTATAAATACATCAAGGTTTACACAAAAGCATACTACATAAACGTGTTAATTCCCTTTTGTTTAAGTTAAATATTTACATAAGCTTGACAAAGTAGAGTCCTAAATTAATTATCTTCTTGGATATTTGATGGACCTGTTACATAAATAAACATACCATTATAATGATAAAAGAAATATATATTTGCTTATGTAATGTATATGAATGAAGTATTAATTTTCTATCGGATCCATAGGAATTCTAACAGACAACTTATATTTTGCTTGTAAATCTTTTAAACCCAATTAACACTCATTTTCATATTCTTAATTTAAATACTTTTATTTACTTGCATGAACCATGTGACCTTGCAAAGTCTGATCTTGTAAGTCGTTTCTCGGCATTCTTGTCACGAATGCCATTAGCTGAAGCTAATTTTGTAATTCCTTTCTCGGCATTCCTATCACCGATGCCATTAGCCAAAGCTAATCTTGTAAATACGCTAGACTTTATTTACATTGAACATAATATTTATTGTAATTGCATTCACTAGAAGAATTTTAAATTATATAAGTACAAAAAGGAGGGAAAATCATGCACCTACTTCATTTGTCTTGTGACCTCCCCTAGTAGAAGATCCAATCCTGGTTGCTCCTCCTGAATCACAAGGAAGTTTTTGGTTATGATTCATTCAAGCCGATATTATAGAGAATCTATATTCATTCATTACTCTTATGTTACTTTATATGCATGTTCATTTCCTCATAATAACAAACATACATATATCATATATATTTTCAAAGTTAGTATCTCAATGTGCAAGTGTTTGTATGACTCAATTCTTCTATATTCTTACATAAAATATTCACGTGAGAGTCTACTGTTACTATTTAACTTTGAACTGTTACTATCTAGACATTGAACTATTATTGTCCAACTGTTGTTGTCCAACTATTACTATCCAACTGTTGTTGTCCAACCGTTGCTGTCTAGACATTTGAACTGTTGTTGTCCAACTGTTGCTATGTCCAACTGTTACTGTCCAACCGTTGCTGTCAAGACATTTGAACTGTTACTGTTCAACCGTTGCCGTTAAGACATTTGAACTGTTACTGTCCAACTATTGTTGTCTAGACATTGACTTGTTACTGTCCAACTATTGTTGTCTGAACACTCATTAGATTTTTTTTAACTATATCTAGAGTTCTAGAACTCCATTTTAAGTGAGATTGATCTTGTTGGAAAGCTAAGACACGAGGCTACAAGTTTTCTGATGGAAAGAAAACCTAGTTCTACCTTCAAGATAGTCAAAATTGCTCATAAACTAATCAGTCTTACTGCCCTACAGAATCAGTCACGACTTAGTCTCGGTTGGTAACCCATAACTAGAGTTCTACATCTCCAAATTGAGCAATACCAGTTTCGTTGGTTAGTTAATATCCAAATCTACAATTTCTATGAAGGAACTCGATCCTAATTCCCTCATCCTCCTATCCAAAATCTCACTGAAAGTCTCCAGATTCGTCACCCCCTTCCCTTCACACAATGCTTTTATAAACTACATACCACACATGAATTAACTTAATTTTAACAATAAGTACTTTTTCCCCAATTCATATCTAAGAACCCTAACCTATAATTCAATATCAAGGCATCAATTCATTATCAAATTTAAAATGAATTTTTAAGATCATATTTAGAACACCTTACCCGGTACAAATTAAGATTTTGATCTTCAACCAGTTGAAGATTTTCAACTCCCTCCTTTCTTTTCTTCTTGTTCAATTTCTTGTTAATTCCTTACTCACAAGTGTTTATCCCATCTACAAACCCTTAATCTTGGATGGGTTCTTGAAATTTTAGTGTTTCTCTCTTGATTTTGAAAGAATGGGTATAAAACTCCTTATTTTCTCTCCTTGTGATTCTTGCAGATTTTTGGTGAGGAGAGAGTATTTATAGTCTATAATTTCTCTTATTTGCATTAAGACCTCATTTCCTTTAAGTGTATTATTCTCTTCAATTAAATCCAACCCTTAACATTACCGGCTTATTATAATGTCTCGAATTATTTCGCCCAAAAATTATATTAAAATATTTATGAATTCCTATCTTTTATTTAACCATACGCATGAATTTCCTCACTTTTATTTCTTATGTAGTTAATTTTCAATTTAAGCAACATTTATTTTTTTTCTGGGGTTTACACCGACTATGAGATGTTAATTGAGTTGCTATGAAATTGGGCTGCTGATGAATGTCAAACCGATTATGGAATGTTGATTGTGATTATTGATTAGCTTCGGCTAATGGCATTAAAAATGAATGACCGGGTTGTGATTGTTGATTAGTTTCGACTAATGGCATTCGAGATGGATGTCTGGGTTGTGCTTGATTATTAGCTTCGACTAGTGGCATCTGAGATGGATGATCAGGTTGTGATTGTTGATTAGCCTCTGCTAATGGCATTCAAAATGAATGATCGGGTTGCGGATGTTGATTAGCTTTGGCTACTGGCATTTGAGATGGATGACTGGGTTGTGTTTGATGATTAGCTTCGGCTAATAGCTCCGAGATGGATGACCAGGTTGTGATTGTTGATTAGCCTCGACTATTGACATTCAAAATGAATGATCAGGTTGTGGATGTTGATTAAATTCACCTACTAGTATCCGAGATGGATGACCGAATTGCGCTTGATGATTAGTTTTGGCTAATAGCATCCGAGATGGATAATCGAGTTGTGGTTGATGATTAGTTTTGGTAAATGGCATCCTAGGTAAATGGACGAGTGTAAATGTTGTGATTAGCTATGGCTAAGATTATCCAAGGTGGATGACGGGGTTAAGGTGAAGTAACTAACCCCGACCGATGTTAAACTTTGGCCCTATAACTCCTATGGAGAGATTAGGGTGTGTGAGTGAGAAAAATACCTTTAACAAAATAATAAGAGATATACAATGCATATAAGAAACAGATGAAGGAATCTATCAATTCTATGTTATAACGAAAAGTAACAACAATGTATTTCTAGTTGTTTGTTATTATGTTAAATTATTTACAATTCTCGTATCCATATTATTTTGTAATAGGGACATCACACAATCAAGGTGCATAGAAAAGCCCGCTCCAGGGGTTCACATATTTTGAAAGGTGCTTTGTAATAGTTTGTCTTAGGTATTATGTTGACTATTTATCATTCAATATTTTTGTAAGGACTTGTAATGAAAATTGTAATGGGACACGGACATGTAGATACGATGTTATGATATTATTATATGGTATTCTTTTTTATGAGGATGTTGTGTTATGAAATCACACGAGAATCGTATGAAAGAAAGAACTAGCTGTGCAAAATTGATATTCGGCACTCGGGTACAACCTCGTGTTGATAACGAAACTAAGACAAGAATGCAAACTCATGAGTATGTCAATATGAAGTAACGTAAGTGTATAAATATGAAAATATAATATTGTGGGCATGTGTATTGATCTTCTGTCTTATGAGAATGTTGATTTATGAAAGCTATATTTGTATGATGCCATGATAAGAAAGGGAACCTAATTACTAATTCATGAAGTGTCATTGTGAGAAGTATCGAGAACCAAAAATTAAAAAAAAAATCCACCGATTTTGGCTTTGAAAAAGCTGGGTCTTTACATAAACCATGTCTAGACCACACAATGCAGCTTACCTCATGTAAGATGCGTTAGGGGTGTTAATATCTTTCTTAGTCACAACAGTCCCTTACTTTGGAATTTCTTATAAGATCAGTCCACTAAGGTCTCCTATGACCCTGAACCAAACAACTAGGTGGTGACTTGTTGACCTCGACATTTCACCACATTGTGCGTGCACGTGCAACAAAGAGGATGACATTGATGTTTGGTTAGGTGCAAGATCAAATAGAGAGGCAAGAGGCTAAGATTGCTAGTTTGTAAAGTGGGGTAGGTATGAAGCATAAAAGGCATGCTAATTCAATTTTTGATGAGGGTGTTGATAAGAGTGAAGATGAGGGAGATGGGAACTATGATAATGCATCTATTAACCACAAAGATAGGTTTCAGTAGCCTCAAAATCAAATGGATAAGGGTTTTTGGCATGGTAGTTAATTTGTCCATAGGGGCAATTTTGGGAATTTTAGGCATCATGATTGGATAGGAGTTCGGGTAGCATCAAAGATAGAACATTTCTTACACAAGATGTCATGTACAAAAAAAGTTATATAGTATGATAATATATAGAGGGAGTTACACTAATATAGCTAGTATTTCTTTAGTGGATGAACTATATTCGCATACTAAAAAGCATATTATGCCTTGTAAACATTCGTAGTTGAATGATTGTGGTAAGATAAAGGTGATAAGCAATTTTTAGTTTCATTCTTTATTAGAAAATATTGTGATAAAGTGTTATATGATATTATTTGATACGATCCAAAAAAATATTGAACAAAGAAATTTGAATTCTAGCGTAATTGTACCTACCATCTAGTTTCATGCAATCGAGTATAACTCTTAAAATTAGGTTATTTCCTTTATTTTTTGTGTTTTGTTTTGATTACACGTTAATTTTTTTAGTTTCTCTTCTTCTTTTCTTTGGCTCAAGTTTCTTGGTGTTAAGCATTTATGATATGAGTTTTTTTTTCTTTCTACTATCTAGTTTATGTTATTAGGTCATTTGATAAAACAAAAGAAGCTAAGTCATTTATTTTTATCCAATTTATCTTTTTAGAGTAAAAATAATAATAAAAGAAGCAATTGGTTTGTAACTCAAGTTTATGGGAGCTGATTCATTCGTGTAACAATGTAAATTAAAGTTTTTAGGTTTGGTATCATTAAAATCAGTTCGGTACCTAGCTATAGTTTTAAATTAAAAATTCTAGGTCAGAATTTCTACTCCATCGTTTTTTATATCATATCTTGCTTGTCATCCATCTCGTTTTTCTATTCTTGTCATGTATTCACTAAGGAAGAGGGAACGAAGAAGGGTTCTCACTCAAGAACACAAAAACCTATCTCGTATGTTAGGGGTTTTGAGACAAGAATTTGATAAGGTAAAAGAACTAGTCTATGAATGGCAAGCTTAAGAAAAGAGGAGCTACAACACCAAAAGGATTAAAGACGAAAAAAAAGGGCTTCTATTTTCATATAAAGTGGTTAGAGGTGAGTGTTAGAAAAAAAAAAAGGTTCCTAAGGTTTAAACAGGAGGCCTATGAAACATCCATTGTATCTATTAGTGATTTGATGAATAAATATATTGAAGAGAGAAGAAATTATATGATCCAAGAAAATGTTGAAGTAGGAAATTTGGATTCTAACATAATTATGCCTACTGTTTAATTTTACGTTATCAAGCATAATTATCAATCTAACTATTGAATCGGACTAAAACTTTACAAAGAGTCTCCATATATATTGTTCTGTATTGGTTTAAATGTTCAGATTAATTGAAGTTTGCAAAGGTCTTGTGATACAGGTTAACAGATGCAATACTGATTTTGTTATTTTTTGCCTTCTGACTTGTGGATTTTCTATTTGGAGAGGATCATTTTCCTAATAATGCAAGGATATTCAGCAACTAATTTTAGCATTTTTTTCTTGTGCGGTAGAGATTATTTAAACAATGAAAACAAAAAAGGATATAACTTTATTTTTAGAGCCTAGCTCTACCAATTAATATGAACCTTATGGATATAAAAATCTAAAAATCCACAATAAAGTAGATGACAAACCCAGAAAGCTAAAAATCAAGTTTATGATAGATAAACGTTGACCTAAAGATAACCTTGTTCATAAGAACCAAAGGTATTTGAAAAGAACTTGGACCTATTATTTACAGCGAATTAAGAACTCGAAGCATACAAAGACACCATAAGATCAATTATAACATGACCCATACCAAGCAAAATATAAATGATTCAATAATAAGAGGATGCAAAAATTCGATAACCATGAAAACATATATAGTACTCTTAAATAACCCTAATGGATCCTTTTTAAGTTGCAAGCCAATGAGCCCAAGATCATTATCAGCTTAATACAAACTTAATGACTAAAACAGTCCTAAAACATTGATTTTGGGAAAAAACAAACCCAAACTAAAACATAAGCCATAAACTAAATGTAAATATCCGATAATAAAATAAAACAACAAATAAAACAATGAAATAATTAAGCCTAAAAGTCATCCCTCCTTGCTTGAAATCCTTTATAGCTGAAATATAAATCCTTGTATGTTTAGGGTTGTCTTAGTCGTTCCTTGAAGTTCTTCCCCTGTATGGAAGATTCTGAATTAATTGGTTAATACTTTTCCCTTGTTTATTACCCTTAAGCCTCTCAAATTTAGGAAGGAATAAGATTGATTTAATCTCTTTAAATAGCTTTGCAAAAGAATCCTTATTGTAGCTTAGGAAGTTCCTATAAAATAAGGAAAAATAATGGCAAAGAATTTGTCTCTCTTGTAGATGCCTTTTACTTTCCAAGCTATCCATTAAATCCTTGTAAATAAAGGAAACACAATAATTACTCATCAGTTCAATCTTTGTTGCCACAAATAGACTCCCTTTTGCACAAGAAAATTCCCCTTTATAAACATCCAAAAAGCCACCGACCACAAGTCCTTTTTTAGTTAGGATTTTTGGCAAATCCTTGTAGGAAAAGGATTATAACATTTTAATTAATCCTATACCAAATAAGATCTGAAATTGCCCAAACCAACATATATAATTAAGTCTCAAACTAGACCCAAAACATACTCCAATTAAGCATCATTTGCTGCCCATTATAAACCAAACATGGGTTAATATGTTTTGGCCAAAATCAAGCTTAATATATTTTAACTGAACCTGGCAACATAAAACTTCCAAGGTTGGTTGAAGTTAATCTAAGAAATAACCTCATATTAGTTTAATGGTCTCCTTACCAAAACCAAAGACAAAATTGCATGCATTCTTGAAGAATACTGTGGTTAAACCCTATCAATAAATGAAGGTACTGTTTTTATTTTTGTTAACAATAACTTAATGGAATGTTATCCAAGACATTTAAGACATAGAAAGCGATTTACAATTAAGCTATTCAATTATTACCTACCTTTAATAACCAACAAGATAACCATTGAAGTTTATTCCGTCATTTATCAGTGCCAAATTTCTTGGGTTAGAATTTATCTAAAAGGAACAGGAAAAAAGCAAATAAAAAAAAACAGACAAAGATTTACATTTATCACAAAAAAGGAGAATAATTTGTAAGCAAACATGGAATAAACAAACACATACACATATATGTAATATGTTTGGGTGTGACTAACTTGATGATGGTGTACAAATTTTCTAAAAACAATTAATAATTTTGCAATTGTTTGGGTCAATCTGGATGATTAAAATTTCTAACCCAACATCCAATATTGACAGTCCATTTCTAACCCTGCACATCTTCCATGTATTTTATTAGGTTCCTAAGAGTTGTGCATACAAACTTTTCATGCACATAATTTTTTTTATTCACACTTGATTTTTTAATATAGAACAAGCATCATTTTTTTATGCCAATGGCACTACCCATCACAAAAATCTCCACCAATAATGTGCATGACATAACAACCATGTCATGAGACAATAACCAACAACCACCATAGTTAGCTAATGGTAACACAAATTTATCCACCAATAATATGTTCTCCTTCTCCATGAAGAAATTCTTAGACTTGGGTATGTATATTTATACACCTAATCATAGGGCAAGCAATAAGGATCCTATCCTTAGCCATATAGTGATAGCCATAGAAAATCAGGCCACAAGCCAACCATACAAGGGTGCATGTCACACAACTTTTATCCATAGAAAAGCTAGTTGGAACCAGATCAGGCTATAAAATTTCTACACACTCCAAAACCTTTATTTTATTTTTCTCATCTTATGCATTAATTTACCCTCCTATATTTACTAACTTAATAATCAAAGTACCCCTTGTTCCTATGGACTAGTTTTCATAAACATACCAGGATAGGCCAGACAAAGATCTACATAAATACCAATCTAGGATGTAACCATGAAAAGTCCATATTATGTCTAATTATTTTTTTCACTACTCCATCACTTGGTATATGTGTTAAACACTCGTGTATATATCATGATCCTAAAATTAATAAAGCAATTATAGTTAACATATATTTTGTAAACACCCAAAGGAATATATATATATATATATATATATATATATATATAGAGAGAGAGAGAGAGGGATGATGATGGATGTAGTTTTCGCTGCTGATGCAGAAATCGGCAGCGACGCAGTTTCGCTGCCGATTCTGGATCGGCAGCGACACAGTTTTTGCTGCCGATGCAGAAATCGGCAGCGATGCAGTTTTTGCTGCCGATGCAGAAATCGGCAGCGATGCAGTTTTTGCTGCCGATTTCTCAATGAACAGTGACGCAGAGCTGGGAGGGAGGGGTAAAACTGGTTTTAGATAAACCAAACAAGGATAAGGACACACCTAAACCAACCCCCAAACAACCCATTTCATTGGATGGGTAGTATAAATACAAAGAGGGGAGAGAGAATGACCCATCTCCTTCCAAATCCAGCAGCTGCATGCCATTCTTCCCTTCCCCTTTCACAACAGAAACGTAAATCAGACCAGTAGAGATTACTTTGTGAACTTGTGAGGGAGAGATGAGACCTTGAGAGAGGAGTGGGCAGCTGCATAGAGGAGAGGCAAAGGAGAGCCGGAAAAAAAAAAAAAAAGAAGAAGGAGAACCAGCAGCTGAATAGTGTCAAACCTTCCTCAAACTTAGTTAAATTCAGAAGGTATGGGTCATGAAACTCTCTTCCTCTCCCCCGTAAGATCAAAAAACGAAAATAAAGAAGAAGAAAAAAAAAACCCTAAGAAAAGAATTGATCTAAGACCTAAGCCAGCTGTGAAGGAAGCTGAAATTAACCAAGAGAACAAGCAAACAAAAGTGAAATAAAGTCAATTTCAGAACATCTAACAAATCATGGTAGAGGGCCGGCTTTAACTAGGGGGAATTAATGTGTTCTGCTGTGATGATTGTTGCTGGAATTAATGTGTTCTGCTGTGATGTTCTTGCTGGAATTAATGTGTTCTGCTGTGATGATTGTTGCTGGAATTAATGTGTTCTGCTGTGATGATTGTTGCTGGAATTAATGTGATGTTGTTGCTGGAATTGATGTGTTCTGCTGTGATGTTTGTTGCTGGAATTAATGTGTTCTGCTGTGATGTTCTTGCTGGAATTGATGTGTTCTGCTGTGATGTTTGTTGCTGGAATTAAGGTGTTCTATTGTGATGATTGTGCTGAAATTGATGCTCCCGATTATGGGTTGCGCAGCGAAATTCTGTTTCGCTGCCGCAACTGAACCTGCTGCAGCGAATTAATATTCGCTGCCTAGTTGTGTGTTGCGCAGCGAAATTCTGTTTCGCTGCCGCAACTGAACCTGCTGCAGCGAATTAATATTCGCTGCCGAGTTGTGTGTTGCGCAGCGAAATTCTGTTTCGCTGCCGCAACTGAACCTGCTGCAGCGAATTAATATTCGCTGCCGAGTTGTGTGTTGCGCAGCGAAATTCTGTTTCGCTGCCGCAACTGAACCTGCTGCAGCGAATTAATATTCGCTGCCTAGTTGTGTGTTGCGCAGCGAAATTCTGTTTCGCTGCCGCAACTGAACCTGCTGCAGCGAATTAATATTCGCTGCCGAGTTGTGTGTTGCGCAGCGAAATTCTGTTTCGCTGCCGCAACTGAACCTGCTGCAGCGAATTAATATTCGCTGCCGAGTTGTGTGTTGCGCAGCGAAATTCTGTTTCGCTGCCGCAGCTGAACCTCCTGCAGCGAAGTGATATTCGCTGCCGAGTTGTGCGTTGTGCAGCGAAACTGTGGCGCCAACAGCGGTGCAGTTCTCGCTGCCGAATTGGGCAGCCCGCAGCGAACCGGTTCTCGCTGCCGATTCCTACAATAAGCCTCCTAGGCAGGAATGACTTAAATGCTAATAACAATTTCATGATATGATGGTGTAAAATAGGGAACACTTTAATGTGAACATGTGAACTATTGAAATAAGTGTGATGATGAATGTGATTCAAAAATAAAATAAATACAACTGTGCTGATTTGTGACCATTGATGTCTCAGGTGGTGCAGTCGGGATTGGACCATCATCAAGACAGGAACGACCCACAGGTGGAACAGGTAGGTGACTTGCACCTTTCTTTTTCATACGTTGATCCTTAGAACATTTTAACTTGAGTACTACCATATTGTTAGAACCGATATTAAATTGTCGAACGCTTAATTGTTGATAAAAGAGTGATTAGCTTCGGCTAATGGCATCCAAACGGATGGCCGGGACAAAGAGTGATTAGCTTCGGCTAATGGCATCTAAACGGATGGCCGGGACAAAAGAGTGATTAGCTTCGGCTAATGGCATCCAAACGGATGGCCGGGACAAAGAATGATTAGCTTTGGCTAATGGCGTCCGAATGGATGGCCGGGTTAAAAAGGGATGATTTCGCTGCCGATTGTGGATCGGCAGCGACGCAGTTCCGCTGCCGATTCTGGATCGGCAGCGACACAGTATTCGCTGCCGATACAGAAATCGGCAGCGACCTAGTTTCCGCTGCCGATACAGAAATCGGCAGCGACGCAGTTTCCGCTGCCGATTTTGGATCGGCAGCGATGCAGTCTTCGCTGCCGATACAGAATTCGGCAGCGACCCAGTTTCGCTGCCGATTCCTTGATCGGCAGCGATGTAGTTTCGGCTGCCGATTTTAGGATTGGCAGTGACGCAGCTATTGCTATGGAATCCGGATGGATAGCCGGGACAAATAAACGACTAGTTTCGGCGAATGGCATTTGAAAACTTGTGTATCTATATGTACTACTAATTGTTGCATCAAATACATGAAGAAATTATAAATGTTAATGCTTATTTAATTGCTAGGCCGTTAGTTACCAATATTATTATTATTATTAAGTATTTGTTTTCTCTTAAATGTTTTGTACTGCTGCAGGGACGTCACACCAACAAGATGTCTAGGATACCCGATACATGGGAACCTACTTTTGCAAAGAATTAAGTAGATGCATTCGAACTCACAATGTATTTTGTAGGGATCAATGTACTGAATGTATAACTTTTAATAGACCCTTTTTGTTTAAAATTTTGTGATGGCTATTAGTAGTATAAGAATGCAAACTCATGTCCATGTATATATATTTTTAATATGAATTTCAAATCATGCAACACTAATATTATGTGTTTGTGTAAGATTCGCTTTTGAATGAACTGTTGATTGTATGGGTTGTATTTTGATGATGTAAGGATTCAAGTTCTTTGATTACCGGCACCAGGTGTATTAAATATATATATAAAAAAAAAATTTACTATTGTTGGGCTTAGAAATCCGAGTCGTTACAGTTGGTATCAGAGCCCTTGGTATGGATCCTGAGGATCATTAATAAATGTGTTGTTGCGATGAATTTCAGGATGGTACGCACCCGACAAGGGACACAAACTGAGCCGCCCTCCTTAGAAAGGAGGGGCATGAACCGAGGTGCCCAAGGTTGGCAAGACGAAGATCTAGATGATACGGCATCTCATGCTCCGATAATACCGCCCGAAACCTTGCAGGGGGAAGATACGATGGCAGGAGAAGGCCCGAGGCCTCATCAGACAGAGGGAACACCCTCAGTCGCAATGGAGCAGCGAGAAAGACCAGAAGCACAGCCATCTACTGTTCCAACTGGTGTGCCCCCACAATATGTAGATGCAGGACTCCTTGTACAAATAGTTAAAGCAGTGATGGAAGGCATGGCTAATTCAGCAGCACAAACAACCCCTACCACGCAGAATCCACCAGCAGCCCCTACGACCAGCATGACCATGGATAATGTGGTACCACTGGTGCGACTAGTCAAGAGTATGAGGGAAATGGGCTGTGAACCGTATATGGGGGAACAAGATGCAGAGATAGCTGGAAGATGGATCAGGAAGGTAGAAAAGACAATGATTCAAATAAGCATACCCGAGGGTTTGAGGGTAAATTGTGCATCCCAGTTACTATCTGATAGGGCCATGACATGGTGGGAAACAGTTCAGCTGAGGCGTGCGACTGAGACCCTAACTTGGAGTGATTTCAAGACAGAGTTTGAGAATCAGTTTTATTCCAAGTATCATCGCAAGGTGAAAGAACAAGAGTTCTTGGCATTAAGACAGGGTGATATGTCAGTATTGGAGTACGAAAGGAGATTCCATGACCTCTCATTGTTTGCCCCACATTATGTGCCGACAGAGGAACATATGATTGAAAAGTTGAGAGATGGTTTACGACAGGATTTGAGACAAGGATTGATCGCCTTGCGATTTAAATCGGTGAGGGAGTTGATTGAGGCTGCACAAGCTCTGGAGGCATGTATTGGAGAAAGCCAAGGGGGGTATCAGAGTATAAGCAAAAAGAGAGATGGGGACTATTTCAGCGGCAGACCACCGCACCCGAAGAAAGGAAAAAGTGGAGTGTTTGAGCAGCACGGAAAGAAGGGGAGTTTGATATTACCGCCTCACCAACAGTCAAGTGGGAGAATGATGGCGGGACAGTCTCACTTGAGGGCAAACTCTTCAGCTGGGACCAGTGACCGCAGGGGAGTTGACTATCCTTTTTGTGAAAAATGTGGACAAAAACACCCTGGGGACTGCTCAGTTTCCCCTGGGCGATGCTTTGTGTGCAGAGGAGAGGGTCATAGGTGGAGGAACTGCCAGTATCTTAGCCAAGGGTGTCATTACTGTGGTGGGAAAGGTCATTACAAGAGGGACTGCCCCAAAAGGAACACCGGACAAGTACAGAGCTATAGACAGCCCAGTCAGAGCCACCAGCAGTCAGTCACCGTTAATAGGCCAGTGAGATCTTCTCAATCAGGGGCAAACTCCAGTCGAGGGAAGCCGAGGGCACAAAATGATCGGACCCCAGGGAGGGTCTTCCACCTGACACAGGAGGAGGCCAGGGCTGCATCGGATGTGGTGGCAGGTACATTACTGTTGAATGATTTTAATATGCATGTATTGTTTGATCCGGGTGCCTCCCACTCGTTCATTGCTAAGAGAAGTATCACAAAATTGAGAAAGGAAGTAGAAATAGTAGAGAAGGGGTTTGTAATTGGAACTCCAATGGGAAACATGGTTGAAACAAATATTGTATATGTGGATGTGGGGGTTAGTTTATCCGGGTATGAAACAGAAGTAGACTTGATTCCCTTAGAGCTGCATGATTTTGACATAATACTAGGCATGGATTGGTTGAGCAAATACAAGGCACTAATAGACTGTTATGCTAAAACTGTTACTTTCCAAACACCTAAGGGCGAGAAAATGACTTTTGAAGGAGAGAGATTTCCCAAACTGAATGCTCTAATATCGGTGGTAACAGCCCAAAAACTGTTAAGAAAGGGATGTATGGGATACCTCGCATACATCTTAAACTCTGATGATGAAGGTCCACGATTGAAGGATATTCTTGTGGTGAAGGATTTCCCAGATGTGTTTCCAGAAGAACTACCAGGACTACCCCCGGAGCGAGAGGTAGAGGTGTCTATAGACACTTTTCCTGGAGTCCCACCCATAGCCCAACAACCGTATCGGATGGCTCCAGCAGAACTGAACGAGTTAAAGACTCAATTACAGGAATTATTAGACAAGGGGTTCATACGACCCAGTAATTCTCCTTGGGGAGCACCGGTCCTATTTGTAAGAAAGAAAGATGGAACCCATAGGCTTTGTATTGACTATCGACAGTTGAACAAAATAACAATGAAAAACAAGTATCCGTTACCTCGGATAGATGATTTGTTCGACCAATTAAAGGGAGCGAGGGCATTCTCGAAGATAGATCTGAGATCAGGGTACTATCAGATGAAGATTAAAGAAGCGGATGTAGCAAAGACCGCATTTAGAACTCGTTACGGACACTATGAATTTTTGGTGTTACCATTCGGGTTGACGAACGCCCCAGCTCTCTTCATGGATTTGATGAATCGGGTTTTCCAACCATACCTGGATAAGTTTGTGGTGGTATTCATTGATGATATACTGGTGTACTCGAATTCTTTCAAGGAACACGAAGAACACTTGAGACAAACCTTACAAACCTTGAGAGATCACCAATTATATGCAAAATTGAGTAAATGTGAATTTTGGCTGAAAAGGGTGACGTTTTTGGGACATGTCATTTCAGCTGAAGGTGTTTTTGTCGACCCTCAAAAAGTCGAAGCAGTCTTGAAATGGGAAAGACCGACTTCAGTCACTGAAATACGTAGTTTCCTAGGACTTGCAGGATACTATCAGAGATTTATCGAAGGTTTTTCCCTGATTGCAACCCCTTTGACCCAGCTAACTAGGAAGGATAAGAAGTGGGTGTGGTCGGAAGAATGTGAGGCTAGCTTCCAAGAATTGAAGAGGAGGCTCACCACTGCTCCAGTCTTAACTCTCCCCTCAGGGACTGAGGGTTTTGTGGTATATAGTGATGCCTCGGGGAAGGGATTGGGGTGTGTTCTGATGCAACATGGGAAGGTGATCGCCTATGCATCAAGGCAACTAAAGACTCATGAGGTGAACTACCCGGTGCACGACCTGGAGTTGGCAGCTGTAGTATTTGCCTTGAGGATATGGAGACACTATTTGTATGGGTCTCGAACCCAAATTTTTATTGATCATAAGAGCCTGAAGTATCTGATGTCGCAAAAGGAGTTGAACATGCGGCAAAGAAGGTGGATAGAGCTCATTAAGGATTATGATTGCACCATAGAATACCACCCGGGGAAAGCAAATGTGGTGGCAGATGCCCTCAGTCGCAAAAATAAAGCCTCCTTGGGAAGCTTAACAGTAGGAAAGGAGCGGCAATTGGCAGAATTAAAAGAGTTGGGTGCAGATTTGGGAATTGATGCAAGAGGTGGGTTAGTAGCCCAATTATTGGTGCGACCAACGTATCGAGAACATATACTACATGCCCAATTCCATGACAAGGTGGGATCCAAGATTAGGAAGAATGTGGAGGCCGGGGTAGAAATGAAATTCCGAGTAGCGGAGGATGGATCCTTGATGATGGGACAACGGTTGTACGTGCCTGATGACGAAACAGTCAAACGTATGGTTCTGCAAGAAGCACATGAGTCCAAATTCTCCATACATCCTGGCAGCACTAAAATGTACCGAGACCTGAAACACCTCTATTGGTGGCCTAATATGAAAAGGGAAATAGCTGAGTATGTGTCAAAGTGTGGGATATGTCAACAAGTCAAGGTTGAACACCAAAGGCCTGCGGGACCATTACAGCCATTACAAATTCCAGAATGGAAGTGGGAGATGATCACCATGGATTTCGTGTCAGGATTTCCCAAGGGGAGAAAAGGAAATGATGCGATATGGGTCATTGTAGATCGGTTGACGAAATCCGCACTATTCTTGCCTGTAAAGATGACCGACTCGGTGGACAAGCTTGCCAAGATCTACATAAATGAGGTGGTACGACTTCATGGGATTCCGGTGTCCATTGTATCGGATCGAGATCCTAGGTTCACCTCTCGACTTTGGCCGAGCATACAACATGCCTTGGGAACAAGATTGGACATGAGCACTGCGTTTCACCCCCAAACGGATGGCCAATCGGAAAGAGTCATTCAAGTCTTGGAAGACCTATTACGGGCATGTGTGCTAGCATTTGGAGGAAACTGGGAGGAACACATGGCATTGGTGGAGTTCACTTATAACAATAGTCACCAAGCCACAATAGGGATGGCCCCATGTGAAGCTTTGTATGGTAGGAGGTGCAGAACTCCTTTATGTTGGGAAGAAATTGGGGACCGGAAGTTATATGGCGCAGAGTTAGTTCAAGTCACCACGGAGAAAGTGAGAATTATCAGGGATCGCATCAAAGCCGCACAGGATAGACAGAAGAAGTATGCCGATGTGAGGAGAAGACCTCTCGAGTTCAGTACGGGGGACCAGGTGTTCCTGAAGGTAGCCCCATGGAAGAACTTGTTACGATTTGGATTGAAAGGGAAGTTAACTCCCCGATTCATTGGACCCTTCAAAATCTTACAACGAGTTGGACCAGTAGCCTACAAGGTGGAATTGCCCCCACAGTTAGCCAGGGTCCATGATGTGTTCCATGTCTCCTTGTTAAGGAAGGCTAACGTAGACCCCGCCCGAGTTCTACCCCAGGTCCCAGTAGAGGTCAAGGAAGACTTAACATTGGAATTGAGGCCCATACGGATACTAGATCAAGAAGTGAAGGAGTTGCGGAGCAAAAAGATCCCCATTGTTAGAATCTTATGGCGAAATGCTCAAGTAGAAGAGGAAACTTGGGAGAGGGAGGCTGAGATGAGAAAAAAGTACCCCACTTTATTTGATCTACCAGGTATGGAGTGTGAAAATTTCTTAAATTTCGAGGACGAAATTCATATTTAGGAGGGGAGAATGTAAACACCCAAAGGAATATATATATATATATATATATATATATATATATATATATATATATATATATATATATATATATTTAGAGAGAGAGGGATGATGATGGATGTATTTTTCGCTGCTGATGCAGAAATCGGCAGCGACGCAGTTCCGCTGCCGATTCTGGATCGGCAGCGACGCAGTTCCGCTGCCGATTCTGGATCGGCAGCGACACAGTTTTTGCTGCCGATGCAGAAATCGGCAGCGACACAGTTTTTGCTGCCGATGCAGAAATCGGCAGCGATGCAGTTTTTGCTGCCGATTTCTCAATGAACAGTGACGCAGAGCTGGGAGGGAGGGGTAAAACTGGTTTTAGATAAACCAAACAAGGATAAGGACACACCTAAACCAACCCCCAAACAACCCATTTCATTGGATGGGTAGTATAAATACAAAGAGGGGAGAGAGAATGACCCATCTCCTTCCAAATCCAGCAGCTGCATGCCATTCTTCCCTTCCCCTTTCACAACAGAAACGTAAATCAGACCAGTAGAGATTACTTTGTGAACTTGTGAGGGAGAGATGAGACCTTGAGAGAGGAGTGGGCAGTTGCATAGAGGAGAGGCAAAGGAGAGCCGGAAAAAAAAAAAAAGAAGAAGAAGGAGAACCAGCAGCTGAATAGTGTCAAACCTTCCTCAAACTTAGTTAAATTCAGAAGGTATGGGTCATGAAACTCTCTTCCTCTCCCCCGTAAGATCAAAAAACGAAAATAAAGAAGAAGAAAAAAAAAACCCTAAGAAAAGAATTGATCTAAGACCTAAGCCAGCTGTGAAGGAAGCTGAAATTAACCAAGAGAACAAGCAAACAAAAGTGAAATAAAGTCAATTTCAGAACATCTAACAAATCATGGTAGAGGGCCGGCTTTAACTAGGGGGAATTAATGTGTTCTGCTGTGATGATTGTTGCTGGAATTAATGTGTTCTGCTGTGATGATTGTTGCTGGAATTAATGTGATGTTGTTGCTGGAATTGATGTGTTCTGCTGTGATGTTTGTTGCTGGAATTAATGTGTTCTGCTGTGATGTTCTTGCTAGAATTGATGTGTTCTGCTGTGATGTTTGTTGCTGGAATTAAGGTGTTCTATTGTGCGAAATTCTGTTTCGCTGCCGCAACTGAACCTGCTGCAGCGAATTAATATTCGCTGCCTAGTTGTGTGTTGCGCAGCGAAATTCTGTTTCGCTGCCGCAACTGAACCTGCTGCAGCGAATTAATATTCGCTGCCGAGTTGTGTGTTGCGCAGCGAAATTCTGTTTCGCTGCCGCAGCTGAACCTCCTGCAGCGAAGTGATATTCGCTGCCGAGTTGTGCGTTGTGCAGCGAAACTGTGGCGCCAACAGCGGTGCAGTTCTCGCTGCCGAATTGGGCAGCCCGCAGCGAACCGGTTCTCGCTGCCGATTCCTACAATAAGCCTCCTAGGCAGGAATGACTTAAATGCTAATAACAATTTCATGATATGATGGTGTAAAATAGGGAACACTTTAATGTGAACATGTGAACTATTGAAATAAGTGTGATGATGAATGTGATTCAAAAATAAAATAAATACAACTGTGCTGATTTGTGACCATTGATGTCTCAGGTGGTGCAGTCGGGATTGGACCATCATCAAGACAGGAACGACCCACAGGTGGAACAGGTAGGTGACTTGCACCTTTCTTTTTCATACGTTGATCCTTAGAACATTTTAACTTGAGTACTACCATATTGTTAGAACCGATATTAAATTGTCGAACGCTTAATTGTTGATAAAAGAGTGATTAGCTTCGGCTAATGGCATCCAAACGGATGGCCGGGACAAAGAGTGATTAGCTTCGGCTAATGGCATCCAAACGGATGGCCGGGACAAAAGAGTGATTAGCTTCGGCTAATGGCATCCAAACGGATGGCCGGGACAAAGAATGATTAGCTTTGGCTAATGGCGTCTGAATGGATGGCCGGGTTAAAAAGGGATGATTTCGCTGCCGATTGTGGATCGGCAGCGACGCAGTTCCGCTGCCGATTCTGGATCGGCAGCGACACAGTATTCGCTGCCGATACAGAAATCGGCAGCGACCTAGTTTCCGCTGCCGATACAGAAATCGGCAGCGACGCAGTTCCGCTGCCGATTCTGGATCGGCAGCGACACAGTATTCGCTGCCGATACAGAAATCGGCAGCGACCTAGTTTCCGCTGCCGATACAGAAATCGGCAGCGACGCAGTTTCCGCTGCCGATTTTGGATCGGCAGCGATGCAGTCTTCGCTGCCGATACAGAATTCGGCAGCGACCCAGTTTCGCTGCCGATTCCTTGATCGGCAGCGATGTAGTTTCGGCTGCCGATTTTAGGATTGGCAGTGACGCAGCTATTGCTATGGAATCCGGATGGATAGCCGGGACAAATAAACGACTAGTTTCGGCGAATGACATTTGAAAACTTGTGTATCTATATGTACTACTAATTGTTGCATCAAATACATGAAGAAATTATAAATGTTAATGCTTATTTAATTGCTAGGCCGTTAGTTACCAATATTATTATTATTATTAAGTATTTGTTTTCTCTTAAATGTTTTGTACTGCTGCAGGGACGTCACACCAACAAGATGTCTAGGATACCCGATACATGGGAACCTACTTTTGCAAAGAATTAAGTAGATGCATTCGAACTCACAATGTATTTTGTAGGGATCAATGTACTGAATGTATAACTTTTAATAGACCCTTTTTGTTTAAAATTTTGTGATGGCTATTAGTAGTATAAGAATGCAAACTCATGTCCATGTATATATATTTTTAATATGAATTTCAAATCATGCAACACTAATATTATGTGTTTGTGTAAGATTCGCTTTTGAATGAACTGTTGATTGTATGGGTTGTATTTTGATGATGTAAGGATTCAAGTTCTTTGATTACCGGCACCAGGTGTATTAAATATATATATAAAAAAAAAAATTACTATTGTTGGGCTTAGAAATCCGAGTCGTTACATATTTTGTAATATTAGGGGTTAATGTTGAGTATTGTCAAATTATAAATGAATAATAACTCTAGAAAAAACTTGATTTTTGAAGTTGGAAAATAAAGGTGCATAATTTATGTTCTTAACGGAACTAAATTAAAAAAAAAGGTTGATAATTTCGAACAATTATATCTTTCTTTGTTTTTTTTTTAATTTAATGTAAAAATAATATTAGTTTAAGAATACAAGTAACATGACGCAACTCTTTTGTTCATGCTACATAGCAATAGCAATGAGATATTATCATTGTTAGCCTCATCGAGCTATTTCTTATTATGAAACATGGTAAAAACATCGAGCTATTTCATATATATATGACAAGGACAATTAGTTTTTGTAAAATGTAAATAGCTAAACGACCTTGTAAATGACACACAATAATTTGTTGTTTATATGGTGTTGTGTTCCAAAAAGTTGTATAAAACTTGTAATTAGTTTTTTTTTTTTGTTGGAACTATGATTTCTTAATACTATGTTGTTATTTGGCACAAAGATATTTACATCAATTAAATTAATGAATCATTAATATTGGCACTGTGAATATTTTTAGAAAGGATTCAAGTTGGGGCAATGTGATACACTTATATTATTTTATTTTTAGTACTTTATTTTTAGTCTTTTATTCATGTTGTCTTACAATAGCTTAACAATTATATAAAAATACAAAGTGTAAAAAGAACCTAAATAAAGCATTTTTAGGACAATTTCAAGTAAAGGACTAAAATGAGCATATTGGGACGAGTGATTAGAGCTAAAAAGTGCAAATTCTAATTGCATTAGGAATCCAACTTGAACAAGAAATCATAGTGGGATTAGGATTGGTCAAAGAAAACTTGACAGATTGGACCTCTATGTACTCTTTGGACCATATTTGAAGCTATAGATGAAATTGTCTTGCGATTCAAGCTAGACTAAAAACTATACATCTCAAGCTTTCTAGCAAACTAGTGTGAGTCTAGCCCATCTTTCCAAGTTGGAATGATGATATGGTAGCTTATTAATGACATGACAAGGATCTCACATGACCAGAAAAGCTCTCTAAAAGGTTAAAGTCATTCTAGTAGCTATAAGAATCAAATTAGTAGAGTTTTATTAGAAATTAATTGTTAACTAGAAAATTTATCCACCTTCTCACACACACATAACTGACCCTAACCCTAAAATATAAATGACAAAACATTCAAAACATGGGAAAGGAGAAGGAGAGGAATTTTATGGTTACAAAAACTTTGTTCTTTTTTCTTATTGAAAGTTGTGTTAATCAATTTCATGCAAACTTAGTTTTTATGTTAAGAGGTTAGTATTCTTGGATCTTAAATTATCATGAAAATTTGTGCTTAAAATTATTCTATATATGATTTTGATACATTAAAATCTTATGTTTTTTTATGGTTAAATTGATGATTGATGAACATAATTATATATAATATGCATCATATGTTTTTGGTTTTAAATTTATTGCTATTATTTAGTTTAAGTTAGATGTATGACTAATTAACTTAAAGTAGAAAAAGTATCTAATTTTCTAACCCATGTTTGATTATTTAGTGGAAGTCCAATCTATCTTTCCATGTTGGGATGATGACATGGAAAGGGTCTCACATGACTAAAAAATCTCTCTAGAAGGTCAAAGTCAATGCATAGACTATTAGAATCATATTAACTTAAAGTACTCAGGTTAGGAATTAGTTGTTAACTAGAAAATTCATCCACCTCCTAATATAGATATATAGATGACCCTGAACCTAAAATAAAAGGGGAAGAACATTCAGAACATAGGTGAGGAGAAGGAAAAGAATTATTTGGTTACAATTTTTTTTTCTTTTTTCCTTCTTCAAAGTTACGTTAATCATGAATTTCATGTAAACTTAGTTTTTAATTTTAAGAGGTTAGTACTCTTAGATCTTAAATTATCATCAGGATTTGTGCTTAAAATTATTTTATATTTAATTGTGATACATGAATATCTTATGTTTTTTAATGATCAAACTTGATGATTGATGACCAAAATTCTATATGATATGCATCATATGTTTTTTGTTTTAAATCTATTTTTATTGATTAGTTTATGTTGGATGCATGACTAAATAACTAAAAGTAGTTGAAGTTTCTAATTTTTGAACCCATGTTTGATAATTTTTTAATTACTTGTAAAATATAAGTCTTGATTAAATTAATTCCCCGTGCATGTTTAATTATCAAGAATACATTACATCTATCTTGATCTTAATGTTGTAATGTAATTAAATTTTGCAAGCGTAATGAAGGTTATTATATAATTAGGCTTAATTAATGCACAAATACTAGATTAACTAAAAGTAAGGATAAGTAAAACAAAGTTGTTGTTTTTCATGGTTTTGATTTATTTACTATTACAAATCAAATTAGAAAACATTTCTAATTTCATTGATTGATATTTAATTATCCTTGAGGTATACTTCTTATAGAGTAAAAAATTATTCTCTCTTTATTTTATATTTTGTTGAATTTGCCTCTTAATTTTCAGAATTGATTTCTTTTGTTTTCTTAGCTTTCTAAGTTGTTTTTAGTTAGATTGGATCACAAACAAAATCCCAATTTTAGTTTCTTATCATTTTAAATTGTATATTAGTTAATTTCATCAAATTAGTATATTTAGTGATCTTAATTCACTTAGTGTGCTTTAATCTAACTTTAAATGATTAGTTTTGATTGAGTGATTAAGTTCTAATACTATTATCTATTTGGGACAATACTTTTATTTTTTATGCTAAAAGTTATTAATTTTAAGGGTTTAAATTTGCATGATTCAACACTCATCATGATGACATCACAAACTAATGAATTCCTAATACATACATGTCGTAAAGAAGGCTAGATGAGTGAGACCATACATCCAGACTTTTTAGCATGCCACTCTTTCTTCTACAATCTAATAATTTATCTTAAGAGAAAAATAATATATATATAAATAAAGATTCAAGAAATTAAAAAGAGCTATCGCTTGTTGACTAGAAGCGTATTTGATGTATTTTGAACAAAAAATTGTTTGAAATTCAATATCAAATGGGACCTGCGAGATTAAGACTAGGTTTCAATTACATCAATTCTCCATAAAAGAAATACTAATAAATATATTCATGAAAAAAAAACAATTAATAAAGTTACAAAGGCAAACATGAAAGAAAAAACAAATTTCGAGGTCAAAGTGCTTCCTACAATTGGGGTTAGTACTCACAATAAAAATCAAGTGGCTTTCGATGGTAGTTGATGAGGTTGGAGATCCTCACGTAAGCGATGAAGTAGCTGATATTATGAGTTGTAGAGAGATTGCAACGGTTGAGAATTTGCAAAACAAATCTTCTTGAAGGGTTATAAGAACTCTTCGATCATCATCATAATAAAGAAAGGAGCTTCAAAGAGCTAAAGTAAGCTCTGTATATACGTGCGTGGTGGTTAAAGAAACCTAAAAACTGGTGATGAAATGTTAAAGAAGAAGTTTAGAAAAATGCAGGGCTTGAAGGGCTCACGAGCCATAGTAACTTGCATGAAAATAAGAACAAAATGATCAATCACCTCGGAGGATGAAATGGTTAATGGATTAATATTTAAGTGAAAAGATGCTCTATCACAGTTTAGTTGTTTATTGGTGGTGGGAGAACGCGTGAGGGCATGACCTCAACTGCAAAAAGGTGCGACTGAGACCTCATTTGGATTCACTCACTTGGCCATATTTTATTCAGGTATCTTATCGTTAGGATTGGTCATCACACTGATCATCCAATAAAACTCTATTTGAACACAAGTGATTCTCGGACATTACCACCTCGGATCTTGTCATAACGCAATTAGCATCTTTCCTATATGATATCTTTTATTTAAGCATAAACGTAGAATCTATCGCACAAAATGAAAGTGGAGAGGCACAAGTACAAGGCCAATAACCGTTGAATTTACAGATACGGTATGTGCTAAAGAAGAGCAATGTGATTGCTGTAATATTTGACTTGGCTTTCTGAAGATATATTTAATATGATTTTTTGAAATCGCATTATAGCCTTTTTGATGATAATCTTGTGATTATTAGGTGTCACACAACCCATAATAAGATTTATAATGAATCCTAGAAAGTCAAAACATGTTTGATATCAACTGATACGAACTTTATAATCACATGGTCACATAACCCACACACAAATGATACAACTCCCGAAAGTTAGAAATCATGTTTAGAAGTATGACACAAATATTACCTTGAATCTAAAAACTAGCACTATTGGAATCTAGAACCCCCACCTAATAAATAACAATTCGTGAACGAGAAATATAAGATGACGTCACGAAGACAGTTTTTCTTTAATAAGTCAAATTTGTTTTTTATCATAGCAAAGAATATGTGCTGTATCATGCAAAATACGAGTTTATTTCTTAAATCCATTATTGCTTAAAATTTTAGTTTACAAAACCTTATATAATAGTTCAATTAAAAACCCTAATGGACCCAAAACTTGTAAGCTAATATTTACCAACTTACAATAAACCCCATGTTAATTAAGCCCAAACATGAAGAAAATAATAAAACTAACAAATTTAACACATAAACTAAAGTTGTTGCACCTAATTAAACAAAATTTTCCTAGATAGATAAATTTCTTAGTTTAAATAATGTCATGAATGAAATTTTTATCCTAGAAACACTAGGATCTTTGTTGCCTCATTTAGATATCCAAAATAAACTAGAAGATTGATTGCGGAAGTTGTCACCCCCTTTAGTTTCCTTGTTTGTCTAGGATAATCAATTATAGCTTTAAAGAATCATCTCAAAGCATGGAAATCCTTATTGTCTTCCTTTAACCTTTTTTATAGGATTGGTAAACTACCCAAAATAAGCTAATAGATCTATCATTAAATACCATTGATCCTTCTTTTCTTGTGTAGCTAGGATGAATAAGATATCATTTTAAGAAAATCATTTTGGGACATTAATGAATCTTTTGCCACACTTGAGAATTATGTTGCAGCCCATTAAAAATCCTTGTATAACCAGAAAATTTCCAAAAAACATTATCACATCCTTGTAGGAAAATAATCGTTGCCAAATATAAAGTCTATTAGTAAAAAAAAAGTAAATAATAAAATTCATACAACCTATTCTGATTTATATTGCAAGACCTTCTTGAACTAAAATTTTACCCTAATATAGAATAGTATTTCTAAAAACTCCTATGAGAATTTTAGCATGATTCAACAATAGAGTTAAAAGTTATGCTCGATAGTGTAAAACTAGACAATATAAAATTTTACGTCAAAATCCAAATCTAACCTTACTTGGATCATTTCAGCGTAAATGTAATTTATATTAATACAAATTAATGAATTTTCATACCTCCCATGAAATAAAAAGGAAAAAAATTCTTTATACCGGTCACAATCATTTTTCAAGGGCAAAGCATGAAAGGAAATGGAATGGCAAAGAAAAATAATTTATGTCTATTCCATGTAAATTAACTTATTTTGAGAAAATAATAAAAAGTATTTGAACGGGTTATTTCCACTTTATGAATTAACAATTATTACTAGTTTTATGAATTTACTATATTATCCCTTATTTTCACTATATTTATGTATCAAAGTATCTTATTTTGATAAAATTAAATTTTATTAATTTATTATTTTTGAATTATTAAAATTGCAAACCAGTTCAAATAAAAATGATATGATATATATATAAAAATAAAACATTTCAAAATTATAATTTATAAAATAAATATTTTATTAATGAATAAAGTTGGAAACAAAACAAAATGATTAAAAAAATTATAAAAAAGTATTGTTACCAAAAATGTTATTTTGAAGAAAATGATATATATTGTTTAAAAAAAAGTGATAGTTTAATATCTTGCTGGACATGATAAATCTAAATATGTTTCTAAAATAAGTTGCATTTAGATTTGATGTAAAAAAATAAATATATCAAAATATATCTTGTCATTGATGAAAAACAATCATGATTTGTTTTTAAGGTTTTGATACTTTAAAGCTCTAACACATTCAAATTTAATCATGTATTTTCGTAGGTAAAAGTCTATATTTTAGTGTGTAAGCCTAGGGCAAAAGCCTATATTTATATAACAAGAGTCTCATTAAGCTTTTAATTGATATATAACTTTGTTGTCATTTAATATGGGAATTAATTTATTAGACCAAATTAAAGTTCTTGAAAAAAATTGAATCTCATATTAACCCAATGTCTTAACTTAACCTCATCCTTTATCTTTTTTATAGAACAAATGCATAAATCATGGTGATAAGTTCTCTAAAAACGAATATTACATTTCATTTCATGTATTACAATGCATATAATTTTCCAAGTATTATTCTATGTGTGGCAACCTTACTTAACGAATAAACCTTATGTTTATTCTTGGTCCTATATGGATGAATTTTCTTAAATAAACTAAGGTGTGCATAAATATAAGAAAACATCATAATAAATAGAATTTGTTTAAAAATAATATAGTTCATACAACTAAAATCACATAATTGAACCAAGTCTCATTTTCACTTATGATCCTTGAATTTTAACAGTGGCATGCTCTTAGTCAAAAGATCTGCAATCATCAATTCAGTACTAATGTGCTCAATGACTGCTTTCTTTTCCTTAACACATTCTTTTATGGCTAAATACTTAATGTTGAAATGTTTCTTCGACTATCATTTTTATTGTTCTTAGCAATAAGAACAATAACTGAATTGTCGTAATATATTTTTAATGACTTAGAAATAAAATTCATGATTTTAAGCCTAGATATGAAACTCTTTAACCATACATCATGTGCAATAGCCTCAAAATAGGAAATCAACTTAACTTCCATAGTGAAAGTAGTAGTCCAAGTCTGCTTAGTACTTCTTCAAGATACAACTCCACTAGCCATCATAAAAATATATCTTATGTTGATTTATATAAATCAATATAGCTAAAAAATTCTGAATCTAAGTAGCCAATTGCTTCCAGATTGTTCGTTCATCTACATATAAACATGTAGTCTTTATTCCCTTGAAGGTACCTCATTACTTTCTTTGCAACTCTCTAGTGGTCTATACTTGTATTACCCAATATCGTCCCAACATTCTCATAACAAATGTAATGTCAAACCTTATATAGATCTGAGCATACATCAGACTTCCTACAACAGAAGCATATATAATGTTATTTATTTGTATTTTTTAAAGATCGTTTTAAGTATATATAATGTTATTTATTTGTATAGACCTATCATTTACTACTAAATGTTAGTAGTGGGAATGAAATGTCAAATAACATTAAATTGTGAAAATCCTAGGTAGATTGAGGGGATGTTTGGAATAACATGTTGAATTTATGAAATTTGTAATCCATGTATACTTAATTTGTTGTGCTATAAGGTAATGGTATGATTTTTATTCTAAATTCTTAATATTTATATTTTGATAGCTTTTTCATTTGTTCCTTGATTCTAGACTGGCATTATAAACTTTTTAATTGTTGGTTTTTAACCAATTTCTATTTAGTTGTAGGATTTTCATATTGTATGGTACGATATGCATAAAGCTTCTTGAGAGAATGTAATAAACATAATTGTTGAATTTTTAAGCATTATTATTTTATTATGGTGAAGTTGTAATAATGATGATGGAATTTTTTGTTTTATTATTAATATGAGATTTTAATGTTTTGCCTTGTAAGTCATTTTGTTGTGGAATTATATTGTAAAATTTAATCTATGATTATGTGATATGGAAACATATATGGATGGTGTGGATAATGTTATCAAGTGGGCATAAGTATACTTGAGATTGTAATTAAAAAAAAAGTTTCACAATACTTATGTAGTATATTGCTAGTTATCTTGTATGATTACATACTGAGCATGTAGGGGTGTTACAGTTGTGACTCTGAATGACCCTTCTTAAAAACTATATTCTTGATTTGATAACCCCTATTGATCAAGTTATTTTTAAGAAACTTTGCATTTCTTGATTCTATAATTCTAGTGTTAAGAGATACCTAATAAAATTTATACCCTTTAGACCTTTTAACATATCAATAAAATACCTTAGTCTATAGGTCTAGCTTCTTTTCTCTTAGATTCTAAATTCTTACTTTAAACGGGTATTCCTAAATGCACTCATAGTTCAAACCTGATTTCCAACTTTTTAATAACTCAAATGATATTTTTGGAACAACCATGGTTGAAACTCGATTTAATATGTTCATTGTCATCTTTATTGCTTTAGTCCACAAAGATTTAGGGAGATTAGAGTTATTAAGCATACCCCATATCATATCCAATAATGTTTGGTTTCTTCTTTCTATGACACCATTCTAGTCTGGTGAACTAGACATGGCGTTTGTCCATTTTTTGTGTATCTATCATAATATTATCCACATTTATTTAATCTCACAATCTTAATTTGTTTCCCACATTATTTATCTACTTTAACCTTAAAAATCTTAATGCTTCATTCTTGTTATGAAGTAAATAAAGAAACAGTATCGTGAATAACCATCTATAAAAGACATATATTAATATGAGTGATTTCTAATATGTTTGAACTCTAAATAACACCTTTATTTGACTTGTTGGTTGGCTTTCTCTTAATAAAATACACACAAGTTTCAAAGTTTATAAAATCAAGAGTATTAAGCATTGTATCATTTACTAGTATTTTAATTCTCTCTTTAGAGATATGTTGGAATCTCTGGTTCCATAACATAGAGGAATCCTCATTAATAATATATTTTTTAATGCTAATGTAAGCATGCATTGAACTATAAGTAATATTGTTTTTATAAACTAATGTAGTAAACACCATCAAATAAAATATCATTTCTAATACAATCAAATTTATAAAATAAATTGAAAGTTTTTGAAAACTTAATGGAATGTTCAAAAGGTACAAGTTTTGAAATTGAAATCAAGTTTCTAAAAAAACTTGGAACATAAAAGGTCATTTCCAACTCTAAAACAAAACCAATATTTAAAATTAAATAGCATGTTCATATTAACTTCACATGTGAACATATCTTGTTTCTTGAATAAATATTTTCCTCAACTCACATTGCTTTCCTTAGGTTTTCTATATACTAAATGTATTTGAAATATGGATTGTAGAATCATAATCAATCCACCATGTGTTATAATTAACATCAACTATATTATATTCATAATAAACAAATGAGATTGGAACACATTTCCTTTCAAGCCATTCTTTATATTTAACGCATTCCTTCTTTATATGTCCCTTGTTTTTATAAAAGAAAGATATGGATTTCTTTTTAATGTCAACTTGGGAAGACATGTTACATTTTCCCTTCTTATTGGCTTTAGTTTTGTCCTTCCCCATATTGCCAGCATTGCACTTACTTCCAATTTCATTACTAGCCTCTTTTCCTCTTAAACACACATGGTCATCAGTTCATTGATTTACCATTTATCTTTATATGTGTTGTATAAGATTTTAAAGGATATGTGTTGTTTTGAAAGAGTATTCAGGATATAGTGCATAAATAAAGATTCTAACATCACAACCTCAAAATTCTTCAATTGAGCCACAATATCCCTCATTTGCATACACTAGTAAGCCTCATGGATGAGAACTTTATGATTAAAGTGCTTGCTAGTATCTTATTTAAAGTGACAAATCGATAATTAGTTGCTTTTATTAAATTACATATTTTCCCATGCTGATCAACCAAACCACATATACTAGTGGATATTCTAGTTTCTATGAACATCCTCCTATCATTTATAAAGTGCAATATCCTCTAAAGTGTTAGTACTAGTAACTGCAGGTGGTTCATCTTTTCTAATTGTATAATCTATGTCCATCCACCCTAAATAAAAGAGAATTCTTTCTTTTCATATTTTATAATTATCACCCTTTAGATTGGGAATGTAATAATGAATATTAAAGAAATTACCAGGTTGTATAACTACAAAAATAAATTTAAAGTACATATTTATATCAAAATTGAGGAGTAAATAAAATTTCATGCTATACCAATGTAATTCATGCTAAAATTGAATTTAATAACATAAAAATTGCTTGTGGGCTAAATTTTTAATTCAAATAGATTCAAATATATCGTATGATAGAATTAGAATTATCAAATTATGTACTTAATTCATAATTTTATGTATATATATTATGAGAATAATTTGATATTCTATCATAAACCTTACTATAAAACTATCAAATTATGTACTTAATTTATAATTCTTGTGGATATATTATAAAAATAATTTGATATTTTATTCTAATCAATTATATAAATATAATGAGAAATTGTTGTGGGATGATATTTATTATATTTAGTATAGTTAATTATAATTAATATCTATAATTTTTTATATGGTCCGAACATAGCATAATATATAATGTTAGTAATTAAAGATATTGTGGCTAATCCCTAATTAATTAAAATTATATAGATCACTGGACATTAAGTTAAGACATAATTTTATATAACATGAAATAACATGATATCTTTTTATTCATAAAAGAAGCACAAAATAAAATAAAATAAAATAATAAAAATAAATCACACAGATAATCAAAGTAACAACCATACAAATTAAAATTACACAACCCAGAGCAAACTAAAATGAAAAGCCCAAACATTGAATGATTAGAAATTAGTTTTTGTAATGATTTGTTATTATACAAAGTATCAAAACAACCCATAAAACAAAAACCCCAAATGTTTAGTTTTAGAAAAAATATTTTTCAATTTATTCTTATGCTACTAAGCATGTTCATGAAAATGATTTCCTTGGCTACTAAGCATCATACTAATGGTAATTATTAAAACTCATTTCACCATAAACTAAACTTTTAAGCTATATGTAAAGTCAAATTAATTATTAATTCATTTCAGGAGCTAAGGTTATTTCTAAAATTCTTAGGGCATATAAAATATAACGGAATAAAAAAATCAATTAACCACTAAAAAATTCCATGAGAAATATAATTAAGCATATCAAATAATTTATTTGAGCACATATCAACATAGATATTAAGGAAGATAAAACCTTATTCATCCAGAAAGAAAATTTTATCAAGTCAAAGGTATTATTACTGGTGTTGATATCAATTGTTAAATTTGATAGATTTAAATATATTTCTAAAAAAATTATCTTTAGATTTAATGCATAAAAAAAAAGAGAGATCAAAATATACATTCTATTATTGATGAAAAAGACTCACAGACTTCTTCTTTTTTAGGTTTTATTACTTCTAAGTTTTTAGACACTCAAATTTAATAGTATATTTCTGTAAGTAAAAGTTTGTATATTAGTGTGTAAGGTTTGAAATCAAAAACTTGTATTTATATAATAAGAGTCTTATTAAACTCTTAATTGATATATAATTTTGTTGTCATTTAACATAAGAGTTAATTTATTGGATAAAATTAAAGTTCTTGAAAAAGTTGAATTTCATGATAATAGAATATAGTAAAACATAATTTTAACGTATGTGAATCATAAAATGAAAGATTTTTTTTTATTTTAACTATATTTTATAGATATATATATTCAATGTCACTATTTGGAAAAAATCGAAAGATAACTATGTTTATCAATTTAAATAATAAAGTAGATTATGAAGTGTGAATAACACCGTTCAAATATGTTTTTAAAAAATGTTATTTTTTTTTAGTAAAAAAATAAATTTTTTCTAAAATATTTTCATCTTTCCAGAATTATTAGTTATTTTTCTTATTGTAAGCATTTTTTTTTTACCGTAAAATATTTTTGATGATCAAATCTTTTAAAGATTATTAATAAGAAACATATTTCACGAAAACATATATAAAGGACGCCTAAAATAACATAAACATTGGAACAAATTGGAATAATATACGTAGAATTGGAACAACTTGGGTATCTAGCCAGCAAACAAATCCAACACAATTATTTTATTCTGTACCTAACAGCATCCACAAGTTCTCCTTATTGTCAGGTACTCTTTTTCTTTTTCTTTTTTTCTTTTTTTTCCCCACATTGCGAAGCACTGTTTTATTCTTTTAGGTGGCAATACCAAAGTCCCACCCCGGCACCCTACGGTATACAAATGTCCAACACGTGGCATCTTTCTAGTTTTGCTTAATCATCCACTCCTCCTTGTGTCAAGACCACCAAAACCTAGCTGTGATGCCCGATCACAGAAATGCAAATATTAAATTAAATTTTAGGGTGTAATTCAAATAAGTTATGAGTTTATTCTTTAAATTTTATGTTTATTTTTTAAATTTTAAGTTTGTTTTTTAAAAATTATTAACTCGAGGGTTATAAATTTTAGAAATATTGAAAATTTAATTTAAAGATTCTAGAGAATTAATTAAGATGTATATAAATTAATCTGAATACCTATAATTAAAATAAAAGAACAAGAAAAAGGAAGAAAGAAATGCAAATATTAATTTCAAATTAGAAAGTCTAACGAAAACAACATGGAAAGGAAAAAGAAAAAGAAATGGAGAAGAATTAATGGTGAGTTGCTTGGACCAAACGCATCTAATTTTTTGGTTTAGGTTCGGATGTAGAGGTTCGGTGGTAGACTTTTAAGCACAAAGATAAGCACCTCCCACACCTCATCCACCACCCACCACTACAATCTCCTACCCCCACCTCTCTCTATCTCTGTCTCTCTCTCTTTCTGTGACAAAAAGCTCTCTTTTCTTTCTCCAAAACTGTCCATAGATGATCATCAATGATCAAGAAACCACTGTGAGAGAAATCAAACCCAACATCAGAAGAATCATGGTAATTATAATTAATTGGCTACCACTAGCGCTGTATCTCACATTTATATATCTTGTTGGGAGTAGCATCTGTAATCAAGAAATAGAACACCAGATTAACATCTAACCACGTTCGTATGTATGTGGTTTGTGTCCATCTTGTGTTTTAATTATTTCTTGATTACAAATGTTGCTGAAATCAAATCTATGTTAATCTTGTTTGAGTATATTATAGGGAGGTGGTGGTCCTGATGATGATGTTGATGATCATAAAGAAGATATCAAGTGGCCACCATGGCTGCATCCACTTCTTGAAACAAGCTTCTTTGTTCAATGCAAGCTTCATGCTGATGCTCATAAGAGCGAATGCAATATGTACTGCTTGGATTGCATGAACGGTGCCCTTTGTTCTGTTTGCCTTTCACTCCACAGTGACCATAGAGCTATTCAGGTATGTGCAAAGTGCTAAGGATTTTATACACCATTCTTATAAAGTAGCAATACCACAAACACTGCAGTCATCATGAGGCACTGTTCCTTCTTCCCGAGATATCCCCATGTCTCTCATCTACTGATATGTCCAAGATCACATGAATTTGCATCGGTTTCAGCAATGGCATGTGTCTCTTTGATTTGGTGTGTTCAATCCTGAATCCATGGCTTTTTTTTTAATTGAGACAAGGGCATCCAGCACATGATTTTTGTCTATTATGGTTTAATCAAATTACTCATTGATGGCATTTTGTCGTTGTCTTCTTGTAGATAAGGAGGTCATCATACCATGATGTGATTAGGGTGTCTGAAATTCAGAAATACTTGGACATAACAGGAGTCCAGACATACATTATCAACAGTGCTAGAATTGTGTTCTTGAATGAGAGGCCTCAGCCTAGGCCTGGTAAAGGTGTTACCAACACTTGCCATGTCTGTGAGCGTAGCCTCCTGGATTCCTTCAGTTTTTGCTCTCTTGGTTGCAAGGTAAAATTAATACGCCCGCACATATTTCCATTTTTTTTAATTTGTATTTCCACTCCTTTGCTTTTTTGTCAACTGAGATTTTAATTAATATTTTTCTTTTAATAGATTAAATTAAATATTTTGCTTTTTTCTTTTGTCTTACTTCCGTATATATTGACTTAGTTTAATTTTACTTGTGAAGAAAGTTGATTCACTTGTGGGAATATTTTCACCCATGGAAATTAAGAGCTTTATGGTACTTTCTTCTTGTTAACACTCCGCCAACCCCCTCCCCCTCAGAAGTTAATGGAAAAACATTTAATTCTTCATTTATTTTAGGAGGGGGAGGAGAGCCCGAGCCTTACAAACTAACTTCCATGTAGCTAGATCAAATAAACCTAGCTCGATCGATTTGTCTTTTCTTATTAAAAGAGGGTCCTTCCGCTATAATTACTTTTCTCATGCTCAATATCGTTGTGCCAGTTCTAATTGAATAAAATTTCAGATTGTTGGAACATCAAAGAATTTTAGGAAGAAGAAAAGGTACAAGGAGATGGATGGTTCATCAGACACTGAAGAATCAACTATAAAAGGCATTGGCAACGGAGGTGCTAGAAGCAAAGTACAAAGCTTTACACCATCAACCCCACCTCCAAGTGCTATGAATAATTATAGGACTGCCAAGAGGAGGAAGGGGGTTCCACACAGATCTCCAATGGGAGGATATATCATAGAATACTAGCTAGTGATGAAGAAGACTACAGGAAATATATCAGTATATAGTGGTGACCGACGTCCATCAAAAAAGAATATTATTACTACAGCAAACTACCTTAAGTTATTACCATCTTATATATTATGATCAAGAGCATCACTGTCTCTTTATGCTACTAAGTTGCTAACATCTGAGCCTTTGTACCTTGAGGCCGGTGTTGGGCACTGATCAAATGTTCTATATATTTATTTAGAACAAAAGAAATAAGTGATATAGGGAGATACAGCTGAAATGAGCAAAAGAAGCTGGCGATGGTAAGATACATGGGAGCATGAGTAGGGTTTTTCTTTCCAGCTTTATTATACTAATTTTTCAACTTCACTATGTAAATATTAGTTTGTTGAGGGAGAGTAATGTACTGTAAAAACAAAAATATTGGCTGAATGGGAAGTGCATATTGTGTTGTTAATTATGGTGCCTGCGTGGTAGTGGTTTCTCGTGATTATTGTTTAGTGTCCCTGAGATATATATATATATATATATATATATATATATATATATATATATATATATATATATATATATATATATGCTCTCTAACTTATTTGTATTGCTTTTTTATGTCTCTACGAGTGCGATATTGAATCTTGAAATTTTGCAAGGTTAAAAGTAAAAAAAACAACATAAAATCTTACAATTTATTTTACATTGTTAATACAATATTTGAGTTTTAATGTTTAATTGTTATTGAATTTTAAAATATTACAAGTTGTATCGCATAATTTAATAATTTTATTAGAAAAAAATCTAATTGTAAATAACAAGATTATAAATGGGCGCATATTTTAATTGATATAATATGATGAGATTTCAAATAAATAGGGATTTTAAATATATTTATCTCATATTAAGTTTTTTTAATATTTGATGTATATAAAAGATTATGTAATATGTATAATATTAATTTTTAAAAATTAGTTTAAGTAAAAATAATAAACGATAAACTTATCATAAGAAATTTTTTTAAAAAATTCTTTATTTAAGAACTTTTTTTTAATTTGTTAATATTTCAAAATTTTGTTTTATTAGTTACACACATGACAAATGTATCTATTTATATATATAGGTGGCAATTTACTTTCTAAAAATTTAAAGGCATTTTTTTTCTAAAAACTTACTAAAATAAATATTGTTAGATGCATAATGGCGTTTTACAATTGTCATTATTATATCTTTAATATTGAATTTTTTTGAATTTTTTTCAAATATTCTACTAATACATGCTAGCATCAACTTCAATGATCAACAGCCTTTTCTTTTGTTGCAAAAGTCTCGTACTTTTAAGGAACAAAACCACGAAACTCCCACTCATACTAGCCATGCCAATATTGCCTTCGTAGCATCTCTATCACAAATATAGCTAGCCACCCATTTAGCTACCTTTCCACCATCTCTGAAAGATCAAATCTATTAACACTAGTCCCAGCAGGAGTCAACACAATTTTGTATCACCGTGCTCGTAGATGCAATTATCTAGAATTTATACTATAGTTCAATCTTTGTATTGAAAAATGGGGTTCTAAAACGAACCCCACTACTCCTGTTTGACTCAATAGAGTACTCGTTCAAGCTCCATCGATTTAGATAAACAAATTAAGCTTAGTCATAATTTTAAATCTTGATTATCTTCATAAACAAGTTGTATCAACTCACTATTTGGCTTGAAATGTTTGTAAATTTAAAATATATCTTCAAAAAAAAATATTTTAAAAAATATAACTAAAAAAAATATTTATGTTATATCATGAATGCGAAACGATACAACTCATGAAAAGCTTGAATAAGCAAATCCGAATTCTAGCATAATTATCTTTTATCTAGTTTTATGTTGTTGATCATAACTCTCAATCCAACAATTAGATCGTACTAAGATTTTATCATAAGTTTCCAGACATATTATTCTATATTAAGTTAAAATTTTAAGTTAGTCAAATTTCAAGAAGATCTTGTGATATAGATCAGCAGATGCATTACGGGTTTTGTTATTTATTGCATTTTGACTTATGAATTCCTTATTTGAAAATGACTCTTTTGATATAAGGATATTCAACAACTTATTTTTTAGAGTTTTCTAGTTCTTCTAGGATTTTTAATTGGTAAGAATATACTTTCAAGTGTTGTAATGATTCTTTAATGCTCTAAAATTATTTTCTTACAAGAATTTTTTATTTATTTTAGCTATGCAAGGAAACGAGCGATGCAATATTTAATGATAGAATATTTTAGGAGTTTTCATCTTCCACAAAAAAAGTAAGCGGCATGAGTTATTACAAAGATTTTCATGCTTATCTAGGATAGTTAAAGTTGGTTTTAGGCTGATTTTAATTCTATTGCATATATAGTTTTACAATAATAAGCATAAGTTTTGATTTAATTGTTGGATTGGACTGTAATTTTACTAAAAATATCTAGAGGTCATTTTTTATACATGATTAGAATTTCAGGTGAGTCAAAGATCAAAAAGTTCTTGAAATAATGTTCAGAAGAAACTAAGTGTAATTTATATTAGTTTTCTAGTTGATTTATAATTCTTTTTCTATTTTATTTAGAACTCTTTTATTCCTTTTCTAGAATTGTAAACATATATTTTTTTAACCTAGTATAAATAGAATTATTTAACTTGTATTTAGGTTTTTTTTTAGCCATGATATTTTGAATAAACATTTATTTTGTGTGATGCAACACTTTTCTCTTTATTGGAACAGAGAACAATTTTGACTTGTCAAGTTATAACTGGCCTTGTGACGTCTTTCTTATACTTTCCGTTCGTAAATTAATATATGCTGAGTAGGGATTCATTTCAATAGTGTTGGTGCTTTGGTTTAAATAATCTTCGTATCACACTTCTATCAAACTTGATTCTTTGGCTTTTTGATATTCGTTTTTTTTGCTTTGTGGGTTACGTGACCATATAATCACGAGATTCGCGTCACAAAATAACTTGAAAATCATATCTAATAATGTACCGAGGGAGTTTATATTTAAATCGAAGATAGTCCATGAGATGAGATTAAGATAAGAGAATTAATTCTAAAATAATTATTTTATTAAAAAATCCTATTTATTTGACTTGTTATATTCATAATTAAACAAGCTCGGTCGAAAATTAATAAATCAAATCTGAATGCTACTTTAAAGTTTAATATGATATAGAAGCTTAACTTGAGCTTGATTTAATTTATGTGGGCCAATCTTGAATATCATAACACTTGACTTGATTCCACTCAGTCACATCGTCTCTAGTTGGAATGCAAAATAATTCCTTGCCATCCAAATTCCCAAAGAAAGTGAGATGAGCAAGCATTGATTTGGGTTAATCGTTGTAGTGATTAGCTCCTAAACCTTCCATCATAAGCTAGCTAGGAGGGATTGAAACCAGACATGTCTTGCCATAGAGCATCGGGCAAGAATGCATTGTCGGCAGCCGACGACCTGCCGTTTCTCCCTTCCCTTTTATCTTTTTAACAAACGTTGTAAGAAACTCTGAACTTTGAGCATGGCGTTGTAACATTCTAAAGCCGAGTGGCTCGAGTGGAGCATTGGAGGAATGCCTTTAATAAAGTGATTAAAGTTAGTATATGGGCCCCAAGTCGTTTATTAAGATAAAGTTATTGGAGAGTCACGAGCGAGGAGGATTTCCAATCGCTGGAAGTTACCTGATGTTGACACGTATTTTGTTCTTTCTCACCGGAAATACCGGTCGAGCAAACCTTTTCATCTTCTCGCCCTTAAAAATTTCTTGAGAAAGTGACGCCGTACACGCCGCCCTTTGCAAGTTGCCAAACCCGAAACTTGCCATCACTTTCATGAATCATGATTCCCTTGTTTACTATGTGATTGCCACGTGTACCATTAACTCCAATAATTGTACCTTCCTTGGTTCCTAGCCGTCCATTTCTTCGCCCCACCCATCGTTTGCGTTGTACTTTGTTGAAAAAATTGGCAAGAACCACTAGAGAAGATGGGTTTAGTGTGAAATTTGGGAATTGATAAAGGATTAATGTTCTGTATAATATAGTAATGATTTGTGGATTTCCTTGGGGGTTGGTGGTGGTGGACAGAGTTTAATAAAAGAGAAAGAGAAAGAGACACTTTAAATCACTAAACCTTTTTGGTCATTTTATGAATGCATTATTATGAATAAATATCAAATTATTGTAAAATTTTAAGAGCTTCTATGATTGTAGAGTTAAGTTCTAGATTAATTTTGAGTTGAATTACTATCTAATAATAATAATATAATAATAATATAGTAAAATATAAGTAAAAACATGACCATCATACCAAAGATTGATCTTGCTAGCTTTCATGAGATTGCAATGAACATATTATGTTGTTAATATTATAACTGTTGATAAATTAATAACTAATCATATAACATACAATAATATAACACATTTTATAAAAGCAGATTAATGAAAACTACTTGCCATTACATAAAGCAAATTTCTCATGCCTAAAACTAGGCATAAATATGCTTGTGTCATCTAGCATTCAATCCTAGATAATACAAATGCTAACTATAAAAAGTTTACTAAAAACCACAAATATTAAACTGGAATGTCTTAAATGTCTGTATTTCATAAATGATCAATTAACAACATCAAGTTTTATTACAAATCCTTAAAAATATTAATAATTAATGTCTAATAACAAGTCAAAAGATGTTTTTCATTAAATAAATCTTTCAATTCAACTAAGAACTTAAACTAATGATATATATTCCATAGCTTGAAACTCACTCACACCTATATTAATCTTTTAACTGTCTACAAAGAGGAAAAAAAGAGGGGAGGGGTAAGCTAACAATGACTTAACAAGTAAAACTCCACACACACACACACATATTGCATTGATAATAATGAAACAACAACTTAATGTAATTAAAAAATATTAATAATTCATAGTTCATAAAACATTTCATAAAACAAGTCCTCAATACATGCTTTTTATTGGCATTCAATTCCATAAAACATGACCTTACTCTCAGACCAAATTCATACAAACACATTATACTTGTGACTAGACCACCAGTCAACTATTCCTAAACAACTATTGTAACCCGTTATCAAGGTCCATTGTCCATATTCTAACCTATTGGCAGACCATTAGAACTAGTTATAGTGTGAACAATCCCACTCACCAAAGGTCATTACTTCATTTATAGCCACCTGAGTCATTATACAACAATGACTTATCAAGTAAAGCTTCACACACACGCACACACATTGCATTGACAATAATGAAACAACAACTTAATGTAATTAAAAAAATATTAATAATTCATATTTCATAAAACAAGTCATCAATACATGCTTTTACTTGGCATTCAATTCCATAAAACATGACCTAACTATCAAACCAAATTCCTGCTACCACATTCTACTTGTGACTAGACCACTAGCCAACTATTCCTAAACAACTATTGTAACCCATTATCAACGTCCATTGTCAGTATTATAACCCATTAGTAGACCATTAGAACTAGTTACAGTGTGGACAACCCCACTCACCATAGGTTATTACTTCATTTATAGCCATCTGAGTCATTATGCAACAATGACTTAACAACTAAAGCTACACACACACACACACACACACACACTGCATCGACAATAATAAAACAAGAACTAGTTATAGTTTGAACAATCCCACTCACCAGAGGTCATTACTTCATTTATAGCCACCTGAGTCATTATACGACAATGAATTATCAAGTAAAGCTCCACATACACACACACATTGCATTGACAATAATGAAACAACAACTTAATGTAATTAAAAAAATGTTGATAATTCATATTTCATAAAACAAGTCATCAATACATGCTTTTACTTGGCATTCAATTCCATAAAACATGACCTAACTCTCAAACCAAATTCCTACTACCACATTATACTTGTGACTAGACCACTAGCCAACTATTCCTAAACAACTATTGTAACACATTATCAAGGTCCATTGTCACTATTATAACCCATTAGCAGGCCATTAGAACTAGTTATAACGTGGACAACCCCACTTACCAGAGATCATTACTTCATTTATAGCCATCTAAGTCATTATACAACAATGACTTAACAACTAAAGCTACACACACACACACACACACACACACACACACACACACACACACACACACACACACACACACACACATTGCATTGACAATAATGAAACAACAACTTAATGTAATTAAAAAAATGCTGATAATTCATAGTTCATAAAACATTCCATAAAACAAGTTGTCAATACATGCCTTTTCTTGACATACAAATCCATAAAACATGACCTTACTCTCAGATCAAATTCCTACGACCGTATTATACTTGTGACCAGACCACTAGTCAACTATTCCTAAACAACTATTGTAACTCGTTATCAAGGTCCATTGTCAATATTATAACCCATTGACAGGCCATTAGAACTAGTTATAATGTGGACAACCCCACTCATCAGAGGTCATTACTTCATTTATAGACATCTAAGAGTCATTATGCAACAATGACTTAAGAAGTAAAGCTCCACACACACACACATTGCATTGACAATAATGAAACAACAACTTAATGTAATTAAAAAAAAATTGATAATTTATAGTTCATAAAACATTCCATAAAACAAGTCATCAATACATGCTTTTTGTAACAGCCTCAAAAGTTCAAACAACTTATTCGTTTAACTTCCACATAAAGGGTAAATGAAGCATAATTTTTTTTATTGAGTTCACCAAAATTTCTAACAAAATTTTGGTAGAGTCTCCCTTATACCTAGAGGTCCCAAGTTATCGACAATTTACCCTGCACACAATTATAATCACATCCCACCCATAATCACATCCATAATTGGTACAAATCAACCATTTAATTCATTCAAAAATATACTTAAGACAAATCTTCATACTCAATCTCCATCTCATATCACATGCATAAGTTAGTAATTAAGAGATCATTCCAAGTACTGAAATTTCATATATAAGCACAACACAATTTAGCATTCCGAACATAAGCTAATACACTATAATTTCTCAAGCATAGATTAATACATTAATATTCCAAAAACAAAATAATATAAGGAGTATACTATTCTATTCAGGTTACATGTTTTCTACATAACAAAATTACATGAATAATCTCTGTGTTCCTAACTTATACAAAAAGGAATCAAGGAACTTAAATTCTACTCTTGATGTGAATGGGAGGGATCTGCAAAACATAAATTTTTCATATAATTAAAAATAACTAAAATATAGACAATTCACGGAAGAAAATTATACAACACATCTACCTACTTAAATCATATGCAATTTAACACACGACCACTAACCCTTTTTAACGATTATTAAATTTGTTTCCTCTAACTACTTCTCCCCATATCAAGAAGACTACTGTCAACACTAATGACCTCCATTAGTGTTTTTAGTTGCCCGTCCTGGGGTCAACTAATCAAATTTAAAAAAATGTCAAACCGTTTGTGTCATTAACTATTTCTCATTTTTAAACTAAAATAGTTAATTAATGTTCCATGTTACCTTGGGAGGTCCTCGGGTATGCCAATGTCAAGGATTCTTGACATCATTAGCTTTCACCTCAGAAAGCTAATCAAGTCCCATAAATTTTGTCGGTATTGACATCACCCGCTGAATATCATTAACTATTCTGAACCCGAATAGTTAATCAAGTTTTATATTTCTCCTCTCGCGTACCGGTAATGTCGATGTTAACAAACTTGGCTAACATCATTAGCCTCCTATATCTGGGACAGGCTAATCAAATTCGAGAAATAGTCATTCCCAAAATTCATTGTTATTGTTCATTTCCTCTAAAAGAACCCATAAATTAAATCTAGTTCTTCGTTTCTATTTTCCCGTCATTTAACCTTTCATTTCCCCCGTCTTCTTTTCCTCATCAATAAGCACTACATTTTTATAGTTCAATAGTTCATTAAAATAATTATTAACTAGAGGAGATATAGGTACTGTGTACCTACTTGCTGTAGATGCTCGACTTGCATTCCCCTGTTATTACTATACTCCTCCCACGGTTCCTCATGAAACCACAAACACCCATCATTATTCCATATTAGTCCACATATCACAACACAACAGCAATAATGGCAATAATATTCATTTCTCTTTTACCAATCTTTTCTTTCTCACTTACATTCCTCATTATTATCCTTTAACATTTTCAGCTCATTAGTAGTCCAAGTGGACATTATGAATTCAATTTTGATCATAGTTTATTCCTTTTTGAAGATCAAGACACACTTTACGAAGGGCAAGAAAACAAATTCTACCCTTAATATGGCTAAATTTCATTGTTTTATTGACTTGGCTGAATCTGCCAATAGGGATGACAGCTTGACCTCTCATCATATTTTTATTTGTATTTAGAGTTCTAGGACTTTGAATTTGACGGGGTCAAACACGTTGGAAAGCTAACACTCCTGGCTACAAGTTCTATGAAGGGACCCTCCTTAGATTCTATCATCTTTAGATCCAAATTCCCTCAGGAACCAGGGCAACGAACCTGCCCTGCTTTATCAACGAAGAAGGTATCTCCAATTTATCTCCACTCCTGCTTCCTCATTAGATACAACCATGCTTTCACCTTATACATGGTAACCTGGAACGTAGGTTCCTCTTCCTTACAAGTTACAATTAGTAACTACATTATAACAACACATCTTAATTAATTAACAAGGAAGTCATAAGTTCTCCTCCTTTATTTTTCTCTTCCCCTTTAGTGGCTGGTCCTTAAATCTTTTTTTTTATACACTCAATCACCACATTTCCTTATTGTTCACCTCCTGAAAACTATTTTAATTTATCGACAAGGAAAACAACAAAAAAATCAAAATTTCCTCTCTTTCCTTACAACCCCATGACCGACCACTATTTCCCTTTAGTCTTTGATTTTATTGAAATCTTATTTGCATAATTTCATCTTTTTTAGGCAACCTATGCTGCTTAACTCATTTAATTCCAATCAATTCCACATTTCTCTAAATTTTACTCAAGGACCCTAATTTTTAAAGCTTCATAAAAAGGTTTCAAGTGATGCCATTGACCTTGAACACTTTGTTGGTTTCAAACTTGTAATTTCAAATATACCATAAGGAAAAACATTAGAAACAATAAAGGGTCCAATCCAACGAGAGCACAACTTTCTAGGAAAAGTTTCAAATGTGAATGATAAAGAAGGACTTTGTCTCTAACATGAAACTCCTTTGTTGTAATCATTCGGTGACTCTTGGTCTTTTCTTTGTAAATCCTTGTATTCTCATAAGCATCATTTCATATTTCTTCCAACTCTTGCATTTGCAACTTCCTTGTAATCCCAGGAACATCATAATCCATATTACATTGTTTAATGGCAAAAAGAGCTTTGTGTTCAAGCTCCACTAGTAGATGACATGCTTTCCCATAAATCATCCTATAAGGTGACATTCCTATAGGTGATTTGTAAGTAGTCTGATAAGCCTAAAGTGTATTACTAAGTCACAGATTCCAATCTCGCTGATTAGATTGCATTGTCTTCTCCAAAATAAACTTGATTTCTTAATTTGAAATTTTAGCTTGGCCATTTGTTTAAAGGTGGTAAGCTGTGAAAGTCCGATGAGTCACATGGTATTAGGGGAGTAATGCTTCCATTGAATGATTGTAAGAATGAGTGCTACAATAACTAATGATAGCTTAGGGATTCCAAACCTGTCAAATATATTAGTCCTGATAAAATCTAAAACAACCTTAGCATTGTTAGTTCATGTGGTTTTCGCCTCAATCTATTTAGACACATAATCAACAATAAAAAGGATATAAAGATTACTAAAAAAAGAAGGAAATGGACCCATAAAATCAATACCCCAAATATAAAAAATTTCACTTACAAGAATATTCGTTAAAGGCATTTGGTTCTTATAAGTGATATTACTTATTCTTTAGAATTTTTCATATGATTTGCAAAAGTGATATGCATCTTTAAAAATAAAAGGCTAATAGGTCTACTTTCAAGAATCTTATGGGTCGTTATTTTTTCTCCAAAATGCCCACCATAAAAATGAGAATGACAAAAAGTGAGAATGGAATGAAATTCATCTTGTGGTACATATCTCCTAACTACTTGATCCACATAAAATTTCCATAGATAAAGAGTATCTCAAAAATAATATTTAGCATCAACTCGTAACTTGTCTTTCTAGGATGTAGACAAACCTGGAGGGAATTTTTTGGTGTCTAAATAGTTCACCAAATCAGCATACCATGGTCTTGTAGAGGAATGTAATACATACAACTTCTCATTAGGTAATGTCTCTCTTATTATTTTGGTTTGTATATCCTTGGTCCTTAGTCGACTTAAGTGATCAACCACTTGGTTTTTGACACCTTTTTTATCTTTGATCTGAAGATCAAATTCTTGTAAAAGCAAGATCCACCTAATCAATCTTGGTTTGGACTGTTTTTTTCTTCAAAAGATACCTTCAAACTGCATGGTCAGTAAAAAAAACAACTTTTGTACCAAGTAAATATGACCAAAATTTTTCTAGAGCAAACATCACTGCAAAAAGTTCATTTTTAGTTGTATGGTAATTGCATTACGTTACGTCCAACATGCGAGAAGTATAAGCAATAACTTGCAAATTCTTCCCTATTCTTTGTCCAAGTACAACCCCTACCACATAGTCACTAGCATCACACATTATCTCGAAAGGTTCATCCCAATTTGGTGGTTGTATGATAGGGGCAGATGTGACACGCCTCTTAAGCTCATCATTGACATCTTTACATGCTTAATCAAACACAAAATCCACTTCTTTGGCTAATAATTTGCACAAGGGTGCTATAATCTTCGATAAATCTTTGATAAAATGTCAATAGAAGCCTGCATGGCTAAGAAATAACATCTATTTTAGCTTTATCAACCTTTAATCCACACGAAGACATAATATACCCAAGAACTATTCCTTGTTCTATCATAAAATAACACTTTTCATAGTTCAAGACAAGGTTAGTTTCAATGCATCTTTTCAAGACCAAAGATAAATTTTCTAAACACTTATCAAAAGAATCACCATACATCATGAAATCATCCATGAAAACCTCAATTATTCTTTCAACATAGTCAGAAAAAAAATACTCATCATGCATCTTTCAAAAGTTGCAGGTGCATTACAGAGACTAAAAGACATTCTCCTATATGCATATGTACCAAATGGACATGCAAATGTAGTCTTTTCTTGATCTTCAAGATTAATAACAATTTGATTATATCCACTATATCCATCAAGAAAGCAATAAAAAGACTTACTTGTCAGGCGTTCAAGCATTTGGTCCATAAATGGTAATTAGAAATCATCTTTGCATGTAGAAAGATTAAACTTTCTATAATCAACATATATTCTCCAACCACTCAGGATACGAGTAGGAATGAGTTCATCATTTTTGTTCTTTGCCAACATGATTCTGGTCTTTTTGGGCACCACATGGATTGACGCCACCCATTTACTGTCTGTAATGGGGTAAATAACTCCTGTATCTAATAGTTTTAAAATTTATGCTTTCACTACCTTCATCATAGGTGGATTCAACCTCCTTTGCATTTCCCTTGTTGGTTTCGCATTGTCCTTTAATAATATGTGATGCATACATGTCGAGGGACTAATGCCCTTAATGTCGGCTAAAGTCCATCCAATGGCTATTTTGTGATCGCACAACAACTTCACAAGTTTTTCCTCTAGCACACTTGTGAAACCTTTTGCTATGATAATGGGAAGTGTATTGTTGTCGCCAATGAATATATACTTCAAATTATTGGGCAAAGGTTTCAATTCTAACTAAGGGGCTTGTAGAATAGATGGCAAAAGTTTTTTATGTGAAGTACTAAATCAACAAAGACATTACCATGGGGAATGGTTTGCAAAGCTTGTAAAGCCAATGGTGATTCTTGCACATTTTGGGGAACACACGTGTGCTTCTCCATCTCTTATATCTTAGTAAAATCATAGTCATAGCTCAAAGTTACGCTTAATCCATCCTCACAATCAAAATAAAAAACTTGCTTCACACATTTATCAACTTGGTCATAGTATGTGATAGAATAAACATTGTTGTAAGGATATTTCATTGCCTCATGAAAATTAAATTCAATTTTTTTCATCTCCTACCTTCATAGACAAAGTATCCTTACTATAATCAATTTTTATATTGGCAGTTTTCAATAATGGTCTTCCAAACAATATAGGGGTGTTGTTGTTCGAGGAAGAATCATAAGATTTACGTTCCATATCAAGAATATAAAAGTCGCATGGACTAACGAAACTATCAATCTTGACTAGGATATCTTTTATCACACCAAGTGGGTAAACAATACTATGATCCACAAGTTGTATTACAATACTAGTTTTAATCAAAGGCTCAAGACTAAGAGGATCATAAACATATTTAAGCATAACGCTAAGGGATGCACCTAAATCATATAAGGCCCTTTTAAAACTGACATTACCAATAACACATGGGATAGTAAATGCACTTGGGTCTTTTTGCTTCAAAGGTAGATTCTTTTGAACAACAGTAGATACAACTCCACCCATACATACCGTTTCGTAACCTTTTAGCTTTTTTTTTTGTTTTTTTTTATTTTTTATAATTCAATAACATAAATAAAAAAATACAAGCACAAGCACACATTTTTTATTATATTTTTTCTTCTTTTGTTTTCTTTTTTCTTTTTTGCTTTTCTTCTTTTTTCTTTTTCTCTCTTTTTTTTTTCCATCCACAATACAAATTATAATATTCAAACTAAATGGAAATTACATTAAATAATCCAAAATTTACAAAACAGTCCCTAAAACTCCAGAAATTACAAAGGAAGTGCTTCAGGAACTGCAGAAATTCGTGCAGGAACGCTGGCGGCACATGTTCCAACGCGCCACCGTCACTGGCGGTGCGTGGCTTCACGTGCCGCCGCTGATTCCGGAAACGGGCGGATCTGCCCTGCTTTCTCCTTCTCTACCCTTCTCTACTGGCTGTCATAACCACCGCTACCTGCAAACAAGGAAAAAAAACAAGAAGAACGCAACAAACAATGATCTGCTCTCGGTCCACTTCCTTCTTTCAGATCTGTTTCACTGCAGATTTTTTTTTATTTCTGCCTTCTTCTCCTCTGCTTCAGGTAGCTAGCGGCAAGGAGGGGCTGCTGGCCTTTGGGTTTCTGTCTGGTCTGCAAGCGGTGTTGCACTGTCTCCGCTGCAGTGGAAGGCTGGCCGGCGAGAGCTGAGTCTACTGCCGACCGGTTGAATGGGACGATGAGATCGGGGAAGATCGGTCTGGGTTCTGTGGGAGAAAGACAGGATTCGGTGAAGAGGGAAGGTCCGTGGCTGAGTGGGAAGAAGAAATCGAAGGGAAAACTTGGGGAAAGGGGAGCAGCAGCTTGTGTGAAGGAAAATGGAGCTGCTGTGTCCTGGAGAAAGGAAGGGGGAGCAGCGGAGAGGGCAAGGAAATGGTGTTGGTTTGAGAAAAGAAGATGATGGTGGAACCGGCTGCGAAATTGAAGGCTTGTACAGGCGGCTGAAGAGGAAAAATCTGCAAAACCAAAGGAGAGAAGGGGGCGGCGGCTCTCCTTGAAAAAAAGATGGGTTTAGGGTTAGGTTTTTTTTTGTATTTTTTTAAGTTGTCAAAATTACCCCCCATCTGTTTTGAGTTGTATGCTGCTATTTATAGGCAGAGTATTTTTTTTCGGGCTTCAAAATTAGTCCCTCAAGTTTTGTGTTTGGCCCCTAATTTCAATCAATTCATTTGGTAAAAATTAAATTGGGTCTCTTAAAATTCTGATCTTTTTAATTAAGTCCAAATTAGGCTCCCAAACTTAATTTTTCACCAATTAAGTCCTCAAATTAATTTGACCCGCTTAAAGTATAATTAAGTCCTTGCACTTAATTTACTCCTTCAATTGGACCCAAATTAATTCTTGAACATAATTAAAATTTAATTTGGCCCATGATTAAATCAAATTGGCCCATTAAAAATTTAATTATGTCATTGGACTTAATTTTTATGCAAATTCATCCAATACTCATTTAATTTGACCTTTGATTTTGTATTTTTCTATTTTTCTATTTTTGGGCATAATAGGGTACAATTAGGCCTTGAAATTCCTCTGAAAATTGCAGCTTGATTTTTGCCTATTTTGCAGCCTTTCTTGGTCAGCTTTCTCTGCATTGCCAGCCTTTATTTTATTATTTTTTTTATTTTGATTTTTTTTTTGAAAGAAAATTGAATTTTGGGGAATCATCCAAAATTGGGTGATGACAATCCGATTGGAACCTCCTTTGTGTGTGGTTTCCAGTTGAATAATAAAAAGAGTTTATACTATAATTGTTTGAAATACCATTAGTGGATCCTCTAACCTTGACATTTGTTTTTAGGAGTGTTTAATCCTCACATTAATTTTACATCTCAAAGTCCTCTTTAACTTATTGTTGTTGTTGTTGTTGTTTATAATTTATATAGTTAACCTCCATGTGGTTCGACCCCGGTCTTGCCGGGTTATTTATTACTTAAACACTCCTACACTTGGGAGAAAACATCAATCTTTTGGTCGTGTCAAGTTTTTAGCACCGTTGCTGGGGAGGTAAATTCTTGTATAAATTATAATATTTATTTTATTTTCTCTTTTCACTTTTCATGTATCTAACTTTGTTTCTTTTGTTTTGTTTTCTTCTTCCTTTTATTCTCTTCCTACACGTGTATGAGAGTTTGGTCACCTACATTAAGTGGTAGACTTTGTAGGGTACCCTCATCATTTTCAGAAAATATAGCCGAAGAATATAACTAGTCACTTTATAATGAGAATAACCATGTTAGAACACTTAGAGACCATATAAATCCCACAAGAACAAATGCACCCTCATGTATAATTTTTCATCCTGATGCATCTCATTTTAATTTTAAGCCAGACATTATTCAACTTTTACCTTCTTTTCATGGCTTAGATCTAGAAAATTCATACTTGCTTTTGAGAGAATTTGAAGAAGTTTGTAACACCTATAATGACTTAAATTGTAGCATGAATACCATTAGATTAAAGCTTTTTCCTTTTTCATTAAAAGATAAAGCTAAAACATGGCTACAAAATCTTAGGTCATGATCCATTCGTTCTTGGGATGAAATGTAACAACAATTTTTAAAGAAGTTTTTTCCATCTCACAGAACAAACTCTTTCAAAAGACAAATCACCACTTTCACTCAAAAACCAGGTGAAACATTTTACCAATGTTGGGATCGGTATCAAGACTTACTTAATACTTGCCCTCATCATGGTTTTGAAACATGGAGATTGGTTCACAATTTTATAAAGGGTTAACACCTAAAGATAGATAAATGGTGGAATTCATATGCAATGGAACTTTTGAAAATAAAGACCCTGATGAAGCAATGGAGTACCTAGATTTGCTAGCTAAAAATGCTCAAAATTGAAACACTACGGGCACTTATGAGGCACCAGGTAAAACTCAACCTCATACATCTAGTGGAGGTATGTACAACCTTAGGGAAGATCATGACCTCCAAGCCAAATTTGCATCTTTAGCTAGAAAAGTCGAGGTACTTGAATGTAAAAAGAGTGGTCAATTAAAATATATTCAAGACATTGTGTGTCAAATCTGTGAAACAAATGAACATGCAATTAATGATTGTCCAACTTTGCCTTCTTTCAAGGAATGCCTCCATGAACAAGCCCATGCTTTAAACAGTTTTCAAAGGCCCAATCATAACCCATACTCGCAAACATACAACCCTGGTTGAAGAAATAACCCAAATTTTAGTTGGAAGAGTGGTAACAATAATGCACAAACTTCACAGCCATCGTTTCAAGCACACTATAATTTCCAAAATTCTCATGGATATGCATCTCCTTATGCTCCACCTCCTAGAATAAATATTGAGGAAATATTGCATGCATTTATTGAAAAGCAAGAGATAATCAACACTCAAAATGCTCAAACCATGGCAGATCTGAAAGATACTCTTGCAAAGTTCACATCTGCTCTCAGTTTTGAAGAGAAAGGTAAGTTTCCATCTCAACCACAGCAAAATCTCAGGGGGCAATACAATGCAAATGCAAGTAGTTCTGGAAGCCAACACATGGATCAAGTCAAATTAGTCACTACTCTTCGTAGTGGTAAGGTTATTGAAAAACCCACTCTTGAACCTTGTGAGAAAAAAGATGAGTTAATCTCTGAAGGTAAGGAAGGAGTTGAATATGAACATTGCAAAGAAAAGACTGATTCCCCATCAGCACTTCTATTTTCTCATGTCATGACCAAACAAAGGAAAGTCAATCACAACTCTGAAATCTTTGAAACTTTCAAACAGGTAAGGATCAATACACCTTTGTTGGATGCTATTAAACAGGTACCTTCCAATGCTAAATTTTTAAAAGATTTGTGCACTATGAAGAGAAAACTGAATGTGAAAAAGAAAGCATTTTTAGCCGAACAAGTAAGTGTTATTCTTCAGAACAATAATGCTTTGAAATATAAAGACCCTGGTTGTCCTACAATTTCTTGCTTTGTTAGAGAACATAAAATTGAAAGAGCTTTACTTGATCTTGGAGCTAGTATGAATTTACTTCCATATTCGGTTTTTCAAAGTCTCAATCTAGGTGAGTTAAAACCAACTTCTGTAACTCTTTTACTTGCTGATAGATCTGTAAAAGTGCCTAGAGGAATAGTTGAGGATGTGTTAGTACAAGTTGATAAATTCATTTACCCTGTAAATTTTGTTGTCTTAGATACACAACCTGTTGAAGCATGTAATTCAATTTCCGTCATTTTAGAACGTCCATTTCTTGCAACTTCTAATGCATTGATTAATTGTAGGAATGAACTGATGAAGCTATCATTTGGAAACATGACATTAGAGATGAATATTTTCAACATTTGTAAGCAACCTGGAGATGATAATGATTTACAACAAGGGGACTTTATTGAAAAATTAGTTCATGATCATTTTCAAACCACTTTCAGTGAAACTGAGATTGATGAATCTGACGATTTGCAAATGGTCTATTTTCAGGAAGAATCAAAGGCATGTAATTGGAGACCACAAATTGAAGAATTGCCACCACGATCAATTGAGTCCATACCTTCAAGTGTTCAACCAACAAAACCTGATTTGAAGTCGTTACCATTCAATCTCAAATACTCATTTTTGGGAGAAAATGAAACTTTTCTGGTAATAATCTCTTCAAAACTTAATGCACATCAAGAAGGTAAGTTATTACAAACTCTGAAAATGCACAAAAATGCAAGATGGACCATAGTTGACATAAAAGGAATTAGTCCTTTGATTTGCACCCACAGGATTTATTTTGAGGAACATGTTAAACCCTCTAGAGAAACGCAACGAAGGCTTAATCCTAATATGAAAAAAGTAGTGAAAATGAAGTCATTAAACTTCTAAATAATGGAATCATTTATCCTATTTCTAACAGCAAATGGGTAAGTCCTACCCAAGTTGTACCCAAGAAGTCTAGAGTCACTGTGATAACAAATGAGAAAAATGAGTTAATTCCAACTAGGACTATTACCAGTTGGTGCATGTGCATTGACTATAGAAAACTTAATTCAATGACTAGAAAAGATCATTTGCTTTTACCTTTCATGGATCAAATCCTAGAAAGAGTTGCAGGTCATAAATTTTATTGTTTCCTAGATGGCTATCAGGTTACAACCAAATTGAAATTGCATTGGAAGATCAAGAAAAGACTACTTTCACATGTCTATTTGGTACTTTTGCATATCGAAGAATGCCTTTTGGATTATGTAATGCACCAGCCACGTTTCAAAGATGCATGCTTAGCATATTTAGTAATATGGTTGAACGTTTTCTTGAGATTTTTATGATGATTTTTCTGTTTTTGGTGATTCATTTCATAATTGTTTAACTAACTTGGAAAAGGTTTTGAACAAGTGTGAAGAGAAGAATCTTGTATTGAATTGGGGAAAATGTCATTTTATGGTAACGAATGGCATTGTATTTGGTCTTATTATTTCATCAAAAGGAATTGAGGTTGACAAATCTAAAATTGAGTTAATTGCTAACTTGCCAACACCAAAATCTATTAAAGATGTTAGATCATTCTTAGGACATGCTGATTTTACAGAAGGTTCATCAAAGATTTTAGTGTAATATCTAAACCATTGTGTAACCTTCTAACAAAGGATAATATTTATGAGTGGACTGAACATTGTGAAGAAGCCTTTGTTAAACTTAAAAGCTTGCTAACTTCTGCTCCTGTCATCAACCTCCTGATTGGTCATTACCTTTTGAAATAATGTGTGACACTAGTGATTATATGGGTGCTGTCTTGGGACAAAAAAGATAAGAAACCTTATGTAATTTACTATGCAAGTAAAACTTTAAATAATGCTCAAATGAATTACACCACCACTGAAAAAGAATTACTTCAATTAGTATTTGCATATGAAAAATTTAGGTCTTATCTTGTTGGCTCACCTGTTGTTGTTTTCAGTGATCATGCAGCATTGAAATATCTTCTTTCTAAGAAAGATTCTAAGGCTAGATTGGTGCGGTGGATTTTGTTATTTCAAGAATTTGATATCACAATCAAAGACAAGAAAGGCACCGAAAATGTTGTCGCAGATCATTTGTCAAGATTGACAACAAATTTAAGATTTGACATCACACCAATCGATGATTACTTTCCTGATGAATCTTTATTTTATGTCTCTACAATGCCTTGGTTTGCTAATATTGTTAATTTTATTGTTTCAGGACAATTGCTAGCTCATTGGAATACCCAAGACAAAAGAAAGTTCTTGAACGAAGTGAAGAATTTTTATTGGGATGACCCTTATTTATTCAAATATTATCCTGATCAAATATTTCAAAGATGCATTCCTGACAATGAGGTAATTAGTATCATTAAATTTTGTCATTCTGAGGCATGTGGGGGTCATTTCTCATCAAGAAAGAGAACTACAAAAATCTTACAAAGTGAATTTTACTGGCCCACCATGTTCAAGGACTCACATGCATTCTGCAAGACTTGTGAAAATTGTCAAAAGTTAGGATCTATTTCAAAATGTCACTTGATGCCTTTAAATCCTATTCTTGTCATTGAAATCTTTGACTGTTGGGGTATAAATTCCATGGGTCCATTTCCTCCATCATTTGGTTTATTGTACATATTAGTCGCAGTAGATTATGTTTCAAAATAGATAGAGACAATTTCAAGTCGAAAAAATGATCACAAAACAGTGATAAAGTTTTTAAAAGAAAATATTTTGAGTCGATTTGAAATCCCTCGAGCCATGATAAATGATCGTGGAACACATTTCTGTAACAAACCATTTGAGTCTTTAATGAAGAAATATGGAACCACACACAAAGTTGCCACCTCTTATCACCTTCAGACGAGTGGTCAGGTAGAACTTGCTAACAGGGAGATCAAACAGATCTTGGAGAAAATAGTGAACCCTAATCGGAAAGATTGGTCTTTAAGACTTAATGATGCACTTTGGGCTTATCGAACTGCTTATAAAACATCATTGGATATGTCACCTTATAGACTAGTCTATGGAAAACCTTGTCACTTGCCTGTAGAACTTGAACATAAAGCTTATTAGGCTATTAAAGCTTTCAATTCAAACCTTGATGATGCTAGTCAACTGCGAAAATTACAAATAAATGAGCTTGAGAAATAAAAAATGATGCATATGAAAATTCAAGAATTCATAAAGCAAGAATCAAAGAGTTTCATGATAAGAAAATACTAAGAAAAACATTCAATGTTGGTCAAAAAGTCTTGCTTTATAATTCTCGACTCCATTTATTTCATGAAAAACTAAGATCAAGATGGAGTGGTCCTTTTATTGTGAAACATGTGTATCCATATGGAGTCTGTGATATCAAGAATCCAAAGAACGGCAATGTTTTCAAGGTAAATGGACATCGTTTAAAAGTTCACTTTAATAATTTTTCAGTTGAAAATGATTCTATTGAATTGAGTGATCCTGTATATAAAGATTGATACTTTTTATCACATTTTTTTGTGTTTTGTTTTGATGTGAATTTTGTTTTGCTAGTCTCTCTTACCCCGGTCAAATGGCGGATAACGGTATTTCGTGACTTAAGTCGGTTCTTTCAGTTTCTTATAATAACTGATATTTGTATATATATTTGTGCAATTCTTTGCTCTTTCTCCCTTCTTTGAATCTCTTCTCCAATTCTCATTTGAAAATGGACACCACTCTTGAAAAATTAAAAAAGTATTTTCTCGTTTTGCCTTCAAATGCGATTGCAAAAATTTACCGTGCTAGGTGTGCAAGATTGAGGTTGTTAATAAATCATGGAATTCTTGAAGATATTCACTGGCTAATTAAAGTAAAAGTTCGATTATCAGGTGAGTCCTCTAATTCTTTCATTTCATACATGTCTAGGACAGGTAAAAGCACTTTTGCAAAGAAACATCGTGCAAAACAACTGAAAGTTTGTCACAAATGTGCCAGATTGACTTGTAATGCAACATGTCATTCTTTAGGAATGGTATCTGTAAACCGTGAAGATAAAATACAATCCATTAAGGATGGCCTAAGTAAGGGGTTTTTCGATAATCTTCTATTGACTCTTGAGACGCATCCTAGTGGAGATGTGCATCGTGCAATTCATAATTTATGGCCACAATTCCATAAAGAACATGCTCGACATAGTCTTGGGAATCTGACTAAAAACAACCCTGTTTGCCAGTTTTTAAGAAAACTGGATGGGAAGCCTATCCCCGACCCATAGAGGGCGTTTAAGTTGTTCTTGGACGTAAAACCAAGGGAAGATGTGAGCCACAATCACAACTACCTGTACATACACATGTTTTTTCAAAATAAATAAAGAGAGATAGAGTGAGTGAGACTTCAGCTGACCTACATATAGGTAGTATGATTGCATTTTCAATTTCTCATCTATAAAATCTTCTCTTCCTTCCCTTCATTTCTACTCAACCCATACATTTAACAAATATAGAAGTGTGTAGAAATGGCAGGTTCCTCAAGTCATCACATAAGAAATATTTGTGTTTTCAGTGGATCCAGTCCTGGGAAAGAAAAAGAGTTTTTAGAATCAGCAAATCATATTGGTTAGGTACTAGCTGAGAGAAAGATTCATTTAGTGTATGGAGGAGGCAGCCTTGGGTTAACGGGGGGTGTGTCAATAGCTGTATTTTTAGGAGGTAGTCAGGTTTTGGGGGTCATCCCCAAAGCTTTAGCAAAAGGGGACATCATTGGCAAAACAATTGGAGAGGAACTACAGGTCCCTACAATGTCTGATCAACTGAATGCAATGTTTAACCATGATGATGCCTTCATTGCTTTACCAGGTAGTCTGGACACATTGGAAGAGATCTTTCATATTTCCTCTTGGGCCCAACTGCACATTCACCATAAACCCATAGGTTTGTTAAATGTTAATGGTTTTTATGATAAGTTGTTGTCTTTTCTTGATCATGCTGTGGAACAGGAATTTTTAACATCTTCGGCACGACAAATCATAATCTATGCTGCTACTGCTGAACAATTGATTACCAACTACAATCTTTCATCCCTGTAATTGATCCCTCCATGAGTCGCATAAATTGGTCAACTAAGGAAAGCCATAAAAATCTTAGATTGGATTTGAGCCTTCGTTTGTAAAAATTTTGTGTCTTTTGGTTTTATTATTGTGTTTTGTTGTTTCTTATATTTGTTTAAGTGTGTTTCAGGTTTGTCAGTGTTTGTTATTTCAGGTGATGTCTTCTTTACTCTATCTTTCTACCTTAGGACATTGAGGACAATGTCTCATTTTGGTTAGAGGGAAAGGGTAGTAGTTGATATTTAAAAAAATTAATTAACTGTATTTTTTATTTCATAAACCATTTGCAAAACTGTTGTTACTAGGATGGCAGAGTAAAGGATTTCTTTTGTTAAAGTGACTCTTGAGACGCATCTTAGTAAACATTCTTAACAAAGTCTATCAGAATACTTCTTGAAATATTCAGGTTTACAAACTCTCGCATTATTATCACTTAATTCCACTCATATACTCATTTAACAAGTATTCTTAAACCTTCATTCACACACATACTTTAACATATGATTGTGGGTTACATATTGGATTATTATATTATTTATGTTTTTTTGTTAAAGGTAACAACTAAGAAAAAGGGATAGTATATAATTTGCAAAAAAAAAAACAAACAAACAAACAAAAAATTAATGATAATAAAAACGTAGATAAGTTTGGTTTCATAGCCTTCCTAACCTAAGCAATTAAGCCCGAATGGGTTTTTAACACCTAATACCCTAAAGTCAACTGACTTGGGAGCTATTGGCCCAACGCTTGTTTCATGAGTTGAGGAGAAAAGTTTAAGGGAATCAAACATTGCACTATCTACGTATTAGTATCTGTAACCCGAGTTACTAAGCTCGTAGGGGTGTCTTAACACCTAATGCCCTAAGACCAACTGGTCTGGGAGTCATTAGCCGAAAGCTCGTTACATGGGTTAAAGATGCATTGTGTTTTAAGTTATATGTATATATATAAAAAGAAGAAAAAGATAATAATCTCAATCCAAGGAAGTTAACCTTAAACATTAGAACAAAAATTTTGTTTTCTTCTAAGTAAAGCCCCATAACTATGTGTTGATATATTAAGCACAAAAGGAAGGTTTATTAATATCTTGTTTAAGAGGTATTAAGAAAATATATAAATTTAATGAGAGTTTGTTTATCTGGATAAATTAATGGAAGTTAAATGATGAATGCCTTGCTTTATGGAATTTACAAATTATTTTTCTATTTTAACGCTTTGATTACTAGGGACTAGTAATAAGCTGGTTGGGGAGTGTGATTAGTACTTAAAAGTGCATTTTTATCAAGGTATTATATCATCATTTTGCACTTGAAGTATCAATAACTCCTTAAATAAAGCATGTTTTATAATAACAAGTCTAATACCATAAGATACCTTTAATTTATGGTAAATATTCATCTTAAATGCAGGCCTATCACATAAATGAAAGGATTGATTGATGAGTTTAAGTACTGAAATTCAAAAGACAAAGATAGGGCCAAACTTAGAAAAGAGATGCTGGTTCAGTCCAAACAAGAACACTGTTTGGTTATCGGGTCATATCTGGAGCTGTAGATCTTGGATTTAGGTATGCTTTATATGGATAGAAAGCTAAGACATAGGCCTAAAACTTTCATGCTGAGTCCAAGATTTAAAAAGGTCGTTTTCAAGTCCAAATTATAGCAACAACGAAGAAGTCTGAATCTGTCCTGCAAGCCAGACACTGTTCAGTGTTCAGCCCATATCTTGAGTTCTAGAAGTACAAATGAACTCATTTTTTTTTGTTGGAAAGCTGAAAAATTTCCTAGAACTTTCATTATTCAAGTCTGTTCGAATTCTGACGTTAACATTGACTTTTTGTTCAGATAAGAAGATAAGGATTGTCACCAAGTCAAGAGTTGGCCACCCACTCAACAATTAGTCATCAAATCAATAGTTCCATATTTTTGCCTATAAAAGAAGGCATTTGCCACGCATTTAAGAGCTTGGTTGTTCAGATCAAGATCTCGCTCTTGCTCTTTCTCTTCTCTCTCTCTCTCTCTCTCTCTTTATATTTTTGTAATGCTTAAGTTTTGCTTTCATTAATATCATGTTTATGCTTTTCATTTTCTTTCCTTTACTTAGTTAACTTGTATCTTATTTATGTTCTTATCTTGTTTATTTATGTTTCTCTTCTTCATTATGTTTAGCTAAGTTTATTATGTCAAGGTGAAAAAGTTACACTAATGGTGTAAGAATAAGTATAATATAAACTTAATATGGACTTCAATGCATATATCCTAAACAACTTGCTATTAACATGTCTTATTATTTTTATCTTATTAATTCTTAATACCTTGCTTGTTAAATGGTTAATTTAGATTTATGTTGTATAACATTTGGTACAATAAATGTTTGGCACTTTCATAGCCCAACCATATGGTATAACCTACACATGTGCTATGAAAGGAACTTGATTTGTTGTTAACATAAGTTAGCATCATGAATTCCTGACAATATTTAAAAGTTTGGTGTTACTTAAATAAGATAATTAATATGATCATGTTAACAATTTATAATGAGCTATTAATGACAAATCATCCGATTGGAACCTTTTTTGTGTGTGGTTTCCAGTTGAGTAATAAAATAGTTTATACTATACTTGTTTGAAATACCATTAGTGGATCCTCTAACCTTGACAATTATTTTTATCAGTGTTTAATCCTCACATTAATCTTACATCGCAAAGTCCTCTTTAACTTATTATTGTTGTTGTTGTTGTTGTTGTTGTTGTTATTTATAATTTATATAGTTAATCTCCCTGTAGTTCGACCCTGATCTTGTCGGGTTATTTATTACTTCGACACTCCTACACTCAGGAGAAGACATCAATCTTTTGGTCGTGTCTCTACCTTCGTAAAAGAGTCTCTACCTCATTGGGCTCATTTCTAACCGTTCTAAAATCTAAATTTTAGCGTCGTATTTATTTCGCACTTTGTATCTTTAATATATAAGGATGTAATCTATTGTGTAATTTTACACACCCCAAATATTAAAGTTTACATCTACACCCTAATATATAGTGAACAAATGATTGGTGGGGGGTTTTTTGACATCTTGGTCAAATCCTAACAAATAATCATAAATTAGTTATGATATCCCTTTTTTTTCATTTTTAAAATATGAGAAAAATATATTTTTTTAATGAAAATATGCTTGGAAAACCTTTAGGATTTGATCGTATGCATGAAAACAAAATATTTTTTTGTTTTTTTTGTTTTTTGAAAGGGGAAATTAATTTGAAATTTTGATTATTATTTTTTTGAATTTTCAAAAAACATTTAAGAAATGTTTTGAAGAAAACCGAGTATTTTAATATCAAATCTATATTTTATAGTGTATATATACAACCTTGACATTATAAAAAATTTTAGAAAACAAGCGACAAAATCACAAATTTTTTTAAAGGACTTTTAAAAAAATATTTGAATTGTTTTTGTCTTTTATAATATATAATATTATATATTATTATTAAATATATGGGTTGGGCCTAACCCATTCGGGTTCGGCCATCTGGTGGCCTGAAAAAGTTGGGCCTATATCGGCCCAATTGATGTGGTCTTTTTTTTGTTTTTTTAGGTTTGGCCCTAACTCGGCATAACCATATGGGCTGAGCTGAAGCGAGTCCAACCCGACAAGGTAGGGCCGACTAACGGCCCAACAACCTTTTTTTTAGGGGGTTGGATCCAGCCTAGGGCCCACATGGTTGCTGGCCCGGCCCGGCCCAGCAACCATGTTAATTATAATATGTTCCTTACATGCAAAACGAATTCTCATTCTGCATACAGGCGATGAATTCTGCAGGGGGTAGAAGAAGGAGGAGGAGAAGAGAGAAGGGAACTACCTGGCATGAAGGCTTCAACTATCAGAAGGAGGTTCAACTAGTGACTGTGGAGGGGTTGGCTGCCGTAGTTGTTGTTATTTATGTTGCTGGAGTTGCTGTTATTATGGCTGGTGTTGGAGCTACTGGAGTGGCTGAGGAGAGAGTCGTCGCCCTTACTACTGTTGGGAAGTATGAAAGTTGCTAGACAAGGTGGTGGTTGCTACTGCTACTATTAGGTCACGGTGGCAAAGGAGGAAAAAGATATAAAATGATAATGGTAGAAAATTGGGGGAAAGGGTGGTTTTTTTCCAAGTTTGGCCTATGATTTCTCCTTTTTAGGCCATCAAAATTCACCTTTATTTCTTAAAGGCAGAAGAGGGACACTTTGTCTCTTGTGGTGCCAGATCTTGGCCCTTGGTTCAATCTGGAAAAATCACCACTGTTGGTTCAAAATAGCTATCATGGGCTATCAGATTTGTTGCAAGAAATGGCTAGTCGAGTCAACTACTTTGGGGCAGTGCCACAACCGTTATAGCTTTAATCAGCCAAACTTAATTTTTCACCAATTAAACTCCTAATAAAATTAATTTGACATATTTAAAGTATAATTAAGTCCTTACACCTAATTAAATCCTTCAATTGAACCCAAATTAATTCTTAAACATAATTAAACTTTAATTTGGCACATGATTAAATCAAATTGGCTAATTAAAAATCTAATTATGTCTTTAGGCTTAATTTTTATACAGATTCATTCAATAATAATTTAATTTGATCTTCAATATGCATTATCTTTCCAATATAGGGTAAAATAGGATACAATTAGACTCTTAATTTCATTCAAAATTATAACTTGATTTTTCTGTATATTTGGAATCCTCTTGAGCTTGCTTTTGCCAAAATATCAGTCTTCTTACTATTATTATTGGGTAATTGATTTTTTAGGAGCAGTCGTGTGCAACTTAAAAAAATTTGGCCATGATATTTTTTGACTATTTGGTTACATCATCAATTCCTTGAAAAGGATATTCATGAAGTTGGACTAAATGTCTAAAACTACCATCGAATCCTCCAAAAACTAGTGAAGGCAATGCCATCATAAATGGTGGTAGAGGTATAGGTTGTATAAAAGCACTATGATTTTATTCATGTGTATCTTTTTGTTTTTCTTGAGAATTAAATGTTGAAGAGGCTACTTAATTAGCTCTTATATTTATGATTGGCTGGTAGATTATTTATTACCATTTAATTGGTCATAACTATGGCTAATATTGATTGTTCATCAATCATAATGATGGTATTTTTACCTTTTTCTAGGTGGCATGATTACTAACTAATTGAACAATATTGAATATTGCTCCACTAGGCATCAATTTGTTGATTGATTAGCTAATTTTCTAAATCAATTATGCTACTTGTTCTTTATTTATTACTTCAAATTAGAAAAAATTATGTTTAGAAACTTAATCCTCATCATAAGTATATAGCAGCCTCACAAATCAAATAGAGTGTGAGTGTCTAATATTCCAATCCCTAGAAAGGAATATTGTTTTGGGTAATTCCAGGTAAAAGAAAAATAAAAGGTAAGAAGAAAGAAAGAAAAAATAAACTATTTGGAATGTGAAGAAAAGTTCTAAATAAAACATTAAGGAAAAAATAATGATACATTGCAAGAAAGTTGTAGATTGCATAAAGAAATTGTGTATATAGAGTTGACCATCTTGTTAATAACTAGATGACCTATTTATATTATTACAAAGTCTGAATCTTACGCGAACTATAATTTCTAACTCTATACAAATTATTCATAACATATCAAGAGCTTACAACAGGAATACTAATATAATTTATATTTCTATAAGCACCTCTCTTTCTTAACAATCACATATTTCCACACTAATTTGTAATTTCTTCTAGTATAATATGCTATAAACCCTTATTTAGAGTAGGACTTGATCTTCTAGTCAATCACAAGAACCCTTATTTTTATGGTCGGTTGCTTTTTTCTTGATCGATCAAGTCTTTATCACTCTTAGATGATCATGACTCTTAGTTTCCTTGATCGATCTTTTCCTATCTTTCTTGGTCGATTTGGACTTTTTATATACCTAGTTAATTTCACTATTAATGATCATTTTTATCTTTTTTTATCTTTGATTGGTCATGAACAAGTACTAGTTTTATATAGATGACACATAAATATTTATTTTTAGTGTAAACACTCTGAAAGTTGCTCAAAACCATGATTATCCAAGCAACTCAATTGGCAAGGCTTAGATTTTAAAATTATTTGTGTAATTCTACATACAATTTTACATTTTCACTTTAACTTCTCATACTTTCAAGATATTGAAATAAGAGTAAAAAAGTTAGCACCCTAAAATTTCTATTGTTTTATCATGGTTGTCCAGGTATTGTTTTCAACAAAATGTTATAAAACCTCCCTTCAAAAACTCATATAACATATGTTTATCAATCAAGTTAAAACACAAGAATAATATTGGTACAATATATATTATCTTGATTTCCTCTTCTTGAATCTATTCCAAATTTTAACCAAACTCCAAAACTCTAATAATTTATGCATCTATTAGAAGTTTATTTAACCCCTAAGCTATCTTATGGATTGTTTTAAATTAAAATAGATGGCTAATAAATAATAATAACAATTTTACAAAAATCAACCACAACAAGAAACAAAATAAAAGAAATACAACCACTTAAATAAGCTTTGTCAATTAAGTACACTAACTTTAAGGATCAAACCAACTTCTTTATGTTTAATAAAATTATCAAATTCTCACCTAGGGGTGAGCAAACAAATTAAAAAAATTATTAAACTAAGAAAAAAAATTAACAAAAAAATAAGGAAAAAAAATAATAAAAACAATTAGAAAATCAAAAAAAAAATTGGTTTCAGAAACCTGAAACCAATTGAACAAGATCAAATTAGACAGGTTCAACCAAAAAGTTACAAATGATGTTAAGTTAACAAGAGAATAAATAGTCAATTGTAAGCAAACTCTAAAATTAAAAACACTCTTAAATATCACTGTTGCATGCCCCTTCTCATTCCCCTTCTCCTCCATGCCTTTTCTTTATCGATCTCCTTCATCACAGCCCGCCCATCCCCCTCCCCCCATCTGCCTTTCTAATCTCTCATGGAAACCCCTTCATCTTTTATTGAATGTATCCTTATTTACTCATATGAGTTTTTCTTTTGTTTTGACTTGTTTCTGGTTTTTATGTTTTTAATCCATATTTGTTGAATACAGACACAATTTTATTAGTAATCTAGGTTAGCTCTAAATGTTTCAATGTTAATATTTTCTTTTCTCTTTCAAACAAATAATTGAATAGGCTAGAGGGAAAATATCTCACATAGATGGTGGAAATTTTGTGTATTTGATATATATGTTTTGGTGTCTAATGGTGTGTTGCATGCCAATGTTAGATTTCACTTGTTTTTTTTTTTTTTATTAATGTGGGTGTCTGTGTCAGCTTGCGCGCACCTCGACTAATTTCACAGGCTCTGAAGTTAACGACCATGTAAGCCTCTAATAGCTATTATATTAGCAATCATAAGGCTCGAACCTGAGACCATAGGGGGATTAAACCCCTTAGTCCCAAACTCTTGCCACTTGGCCACCTACCAAATGGTTAGATTTCACTTCTTCTTTTCTCATGATTTGGTTATGTTTATTTTAATTTTGAATTCTTTATTCTCTCTTCTAAATAGGTTTGGTCATTTTGTTAATTTGTATGCTCGGAATCCACACTATAAATACCTTGATGACACTTGTCCTTCAAGTACTTATAATAGTAACTATTAAGAAGGCGTTTGGCTTTGCGACAACTGCTGCTTTTTTTTTTCAAACTCAATAATATAGTGTTTGGTTATAATTAGCACATGTGGTTTGGCTCATGGGACCCACTAAAAATGAGATTTAACCGTGGGTTCTGCTGAAGCAATTTTTTCTTGTTTCCCATGTTGTTGTGTGTTTTTGTACAGTGGAGTCACTCTCCACTGTTCCAGCCGGTCCGGGTCCGGTCCAAAGCTAAATGCATTGAATCAGGTCCGACCTAGTTAAAAAAATTAATTTTTATTTTTTTTAATTGTGTTTTATTCAAAAAATTAGAAGGAGATCCTTTGATAATGTAACATTTGCAGAATTTGATCACAATTCCAATTTTGTTCTTACCGGGTCCAACACAGTTAAAAAAATTCAATTTTTATTTTTATTTTTAATTGTGTTTTATTCAAAAAAATTAGAAAGAGATCACTTAATGACGTAGCATTTGCAGAATTTGATCGCAACCTCAATTTTGTTCTTGATGATATTTTACTTTATGTTGTTGCGCGCTTAAAAAACCATGAAAAATATAGTCCTTATTGGATAAATTTCATACATTATGAAATTGCACATAGTTTAATGGAACAATTAAAAAAATATTTGATATCGATATTATTTATTTCATGATGTAATAGCAGTAGTTAAATCTATAATATTTAAATTAAAAGTCATCAATATATATATATATATATATATATATATATATATATATATATATAACCTCAATTTGAAAATCATTCTTTTAACTAAACACATTAAATTACTTTTTGTTCAACCTCAATTTCAACCACAATTTTAACCAAATATATATTTTTTCAAACCAGCTTCAACTAAAAGTACTTTTTATAAAATAATTTTTTTTCAAATCACAACGGCTACCGTATTACCAATTAGTTTTAATTGTTAGTCGGAGGGAAGATATGTTTGTCTGATATAAAAATGATGGAACTGCCTTAAAAGGAATAAAGAAAGTGGGATGAAGCACTAACCAAAACGATTAGAAGGAACATAATTAATCAAGGTGGCTTAGAATTCATTACATGCTCTTCCAAAACCAAAAGCTTTCTTTTTATGAAGTCTTCCATCTCATGCTTTATTGATATTCACCTTACGGGGAAGAATAGTTGAATTTCTAGGATCTAGGTTTTTTATTTGCTGGATCAATTAATTGAAAATTATTGGAATTAAGAGGATCAACATCTAGTATTTTAATGGCTATTTGATATAGAGAGAAAGGAGTTTCCTTCGTTGTTGTATCATTGTTTTTTTCTTGTTCATGTGATAAAATTATGTATAGCTTGATGAATATAGGTGCAAACCCTGTTTTTTTTAAATTTTAAAAATAAATATGATAAAAAATAATATTTTTATATTTTGAATCATTTTAATGTGTTAATTTTAAAAATAATTTTTAAAACATTAAAAAAGTTATTTTAATACATTTCATCACAAAAATCACTTTAAAAAATAACCAAAATCACAATATAAATCAATTAACAGCAAATTCAACAAAGTTTTTGGTTGTGATCAATAGAATCCACCAACAAAAAGTTCACACAAGCATTATATTTTTTTAACACAGCAGCCTATTGAACATTGTGTTGAAATTAAGGTTAAAAATTAGTGTTAAAATTGAATATGCTAAATTAGTATCATTGAGTTCTTACATGTTTCTTCCCGGGACTTTGTCCATTCCAAGCCCCCCCTCCACGTGTCTTCTTTGTTCTGGAAACACGACACGTCTTCCCTGTCTGATACTGCTGACTGTGGAGGAGAGCCCCTAATTTGGGGAAAAAAAGCAGCAATTCGTTTATCGAATTAAGAATGACCAAATATCATCTTTCTTTACAACTACTCATCCTTTTTCAGTTCTCGTCTATAATTTCAGCAATCAGGTAGGCTAATTTCTCATCCTGGCTGTTAAAGATGAGGGAAAAAAATTCAGACCTTATAATTTTTTTGGCATTGATGTAGGAAGGATATCGGGTTCGAACAAATCAGAAGTTGCAGGAATACAGTTCAAGGAAGATATCTGCTCTCTGACGATAATGGTCGGTCTGTCTGTCTGTCGCTCATCGATTTCCCATTCTATGAGTTCTATGGTTAAGAAAGCTTGCTAGTAATAAACTAAAGCAGATATACCTTCTTTTTTTGTAGGGTATGTGTGTGATGCGCTATCAGTGGATCCACCATCTCGTTGCTGCCCTGTAAACGGATTGAGATTTTCTTGTCAGTGAGTTTTTTTTTTTAATTCTTTGTTTGTTTTGATGGCAATCAGAGAAAATAAATAAATAAAAAAGGTGCTAATTAAAATGTATTATTGCAGGGGATGCAACCTTGTTTCACAGTGTTGCAACTCCTATGAATTTTGTGTTTCGTGCTGCCTTCATCCTTCAAGGGTATTTCTTCTTCAATGCTTGTTTATTTGGGTTGGTGAGTGATGGATTCGGTTGCTTTTATCTTGTCATGTCACGATCTGTTCGTTACTCCGCAGACACAAGAGGCACAAGTTCTCAAGGTCAAGATAGCCAAGCCTTCAACTGCAGGTAAACTTATCTTTCTTGCCCTTCCAACATCCTGATTTCTAGTCCGCTTATATTGTTATTCATATAATCAACTTTTAATTCAATTCAATTTTTTAACTAAAATTGGATGATCGTATCTAGTCTACATAGCACTGAATATTTAGACTAACCTCTGTACCAATCCTTCTTCTGATTGTATTTTTCCATATCAGTCCCCATTGCTATTCATGCCTGCACTCTTTTAGGGTTTGTGTAATACAACAAACTGAATATTCCCTCTTATGAAATTTCAAATTTTACACGAGTATCATTTGAAAATAGCTGGTGCTTACATTTCCTTTTAGCAGTGAGTTATACAAGTGTTTTTGATTTCTGTGCTGGGAGGTGCCGTCATAATTCGGAGAGCGTGGTAAGTTGTCTTTTGACATATTTGATTTCTCTCAAGTTTTATCTATATGTTGCATGGAATGATGATGATGCAATCATATATTGAAATCATGAAACCTAGAGTGACCAAATTTAGAAAAGATTTGGACCAAAGTACAACTATAGAGAAAACTCTTTGAAAACAAAGTTTCAAAATGGAAAAGGGTGGATAGGAAAACATGCTAAGAGATATACACTGCTAGGTATGAACTGTCATGAAATGATGATGATAATACTGAAACTAATTTTTCTTTTATTTTATTTTTTAAGGGGGGGTGGGGGGGGGGGGGTTGTTAGTGATTGTTCTTAGAGAATTGAACAATAATGAAAATGAGTAGTTATGCAAATAATCTTTGATCTGAATGTGTCAAATTGTAGAGTTGATGGGTGGAGAAGAGGACATAACCTTACGATTCAAATTGACAGGAGTTACAAAAAATGCACTTATTCTCTCTTGAAAAAAATTATTACAGTTATTTAAATAAACACACTAGTGAAAATAATCATTCTGTTATAAAAATTTGAAGATAAAATGAAAAAAACTGAGAGAGATAGAAACTGATTTGTGTGGTCATCTTGATTTGACATTAGCAGTGCAACAGAATTATAAAATATTTGTAAAGTTAACATGGATGGGAATTCAGAAAGTATCGCTATTAAATAAGCTTGCTAGTTGGACACATTTTCGTTTCTTCTTAAACTTCACTATTTTCTTTTCACTGTCTTCGAAACGGAATGAGATCAACTTTGCATATCGGAGACCTTCCGGTCGGAACTTGTCTGGAATTTCCAAGATAACCCAACATCTCAAACGAGATTAAATGGAGGGCTCAGTGTTCCATTTTTTGCACAGATATGAGATAATCCAGCCATTCTGGGCAGAATGGAACAGATCTGACAACACTGACCTATATATCTTCCATCGTGTCACCTTATTAAATTCTAATGTAGAGGCTGAGATTATTAGCTGCTTTGTTTCTATCCTAATCGTACCACTTTGTTCTGGTCTAATAGTGGTATACTGCACCTGAAATTGGTATGAACATTGCAGGTTCATGAAAATGCTTATCGGAGTGATTTCCATCATTGCTTTTCCCTGCCATCAAATTCTTCAGGTAATCTATATTTTTATCTTGTCAAAGTTTGTTTACTTACAAATTATGAGTTGCACTCTTGCCCTTTCCCTTGTTTGTCAGATTTGAACTTATGTCACACCCTAGTAACATGAATTCTTGAGTTAAAAGGATGATAGTTTTGTTGAGCAGAGTATTTTTTTTACGATTCTGCTTATCTGTAACCTTTATTGCTGTTCTCATTGTTTTGGAGATTTGGGCCCTGTCCCCATGTCATCTTTATTCTCTTTAGCCTCGGTTTCATGTTCTTAAAGCTTCGATATTGAGTGACTTGGAGATTTTGTTAATGTATAGAATATGCTGATCGCTCATTCTAAAAGAATCAAGTTGCAATTTCCTTTTGCATTCTTTAATTTACCACTTAGAGAAATTACGAAGGCCATTCATGTCTTTGATATAACAGATTTGAGATCAAATAATGAATCATACTATTCTTTAATATTCTTTAATTCTCATCTTGGAATTGTCCCCCAAATGTTTTTCACATTAATCTTTTCTGCAGTCCACTAACCTTTTTTTTTTTTCTCCTGTAAAAAAAAAATTGTTTTTTTCTGTCCTGAATTTTCTATGTCAGGGGCCAATTATACACAATTAGAAGCAAGGCTGGGTGGAATTAATGTTGTAATTGGAAAGTGAGTTAATCATAGTTGTGTCTGTTTGTTAATTTCACTAAATTAAATTCTCTTGTAGAGCTTATTCCTTTCAAATTTCTCATCACTGGTTGATAGGCAAGGTGAGTCCTGTGATTCAGTTTGCAAGTCAAATGGACAGTCATGCGTCTTAAATAAGCTCCTGGTGCTTAATCAATGTGACGTGTAAGTAACATTCTTTTTAAACACATTTGTTTAAGTATAGTTTGATATTGTTATAGAATATCTGAAACATTTTCTCCAATGAAGAAAAATCTTTGGTAATATTGTTTACAATGTTGAACTACATTAGGTATTCCAGCTTAGGGTGAGGCTTAAACATGCAAGTGAAATCGTTGGGATTTATTGTTGACATTTGGTGATTTCAATCATATTTCCTTCATTGTAAATGCTTTCGTAACCAATGTTATGATCACTCTTCTTCAAATTCTCTCTTTTGGACAAAAGAGAATTGGAATTTTTACTTTGTTCCCTGATGCAGGAGCTTTGTTCATAATTTATTTTATTATATTTCTGGTATTAGTGTTACTGAATTAAGGGTCATGTGATTAGCATGTAGCTTCTTAAAAGTGTTTCCTTTATTGGCTAAGTAGTTCTACTTAGGGACCTAGACTAGGATGTAGGGCTTAAACTAGTGTAAATAGGCTGTCAGGTTATTCTAAAAAGTAGTTCTTTGTTATTTTATCAATCTATTCAGATTTTAGAGGTTTCTTATAAACCCTAAATTCTATTATCGTGTTCCAACTTCAATTTTATCCTAGTTTTAACCATTTTTCTAATTTTTGTTTCTTCCCTCTTTCCATACTACGTCATTCCTACTAGTAATGTATACCACGTTTCTTTGATGCAAAAGCAGATGTCGTGTTATTCTCAATCCTACATGTCTATTAATTTCTGATATGTCAAGCATACTTATTAGTTAGGCCAACGTGAACACCTTATTAAACACACTAAAAAAAAAAAAAACAGTCAACAACAAATCTCATGCAAGTGGAAAAAATCTCTCCCCAACCACCCCCCCCCCCCTTCTCTAATGAATAAAAAGAAGTTTTGGCTATGTGTGGTGGTGGCTGAAGAGGAAGAGGTGAGGTTGTTAAGATGTGGTTGTTATGAGTAGGTGGTGGGTGAAAATTGATGAAAAGGTGTAGGTGCTCATCTTTTATGTAGATCTGCTAATTTATGGTGGCTCAGCAATGAACATGAGATAGAAGTGGTGGAGGATGTGTTGGTAGCAGGTTTGGGCTTCTGTTGGCTTGGTAAAAAAGAGAGTGGGCATGGGTTTTTTTTTCCAAGTGTCTGTGGGGCAGAATTTGTGGTAGTGGCAGTTTTATATGAATGGTGGTGGTGGTGGTGGGTTATGGTTCATGACTAGGTGGGAGTTGGTTGTTGCAAGATAGAGGGGTGTCTTTTTTATTGTTTTTTAATTGAATTTAATTTTACCTTTATCATATAAAAGAATATTTTGAAATGGTAGAAAATTATAGGTGTGCCTTTAGTTATATCTGATCTCATAAATCAATGTCACCACTTAACAACACGTAAACCTTTAACTTCACAGGCTTCCAATTTTGCACTCAATTGTGTGCTTTTAAAATGTTGACAACCTTAATTGTTAAAAATTAAAGCTGAAACACTTGATTGTGAATTTGGTAAAAGTTGAGACATTGAAAAATGCCTTTTGTCAAAGGGTTTTAAGTTTTAACAATTAAACATCAAGTGTTAATTATTACTATTTGCTTCATCTCAATTTTGTTTTCTAATTACTCGATTGTGAATAGTGAGTTTTTCATTTTTTTTCGGTCAATGCTATGGACACATAAAAATGATGCCCTGGTTTCATCTTCCCTTGGGAGATTGTCACTGGTAGAGAGCACAATTTGGACTCCGATGTGATGCAAGTCTCATTTTGCTTTATGTTTTTTATATAAGATGTTTTTCTGGAATCTTTCTTTGTGGACAGTATGCAGAAATATATGAGTTGCAAAGGAGCTTGTTTAGCAAGCATTGGAACAGATCAACCTGCTGAGGTTGTTGAAGATGCTCCAAGACACTTGGTATATTTTCCCTTCTTGACAAAGTTATAGCAATTTACTACAAGGGAAAATTTGCAGTACCTTTTGAGCAGTCTACTTCAGCATCTCTTGCTTAAATCTCTTCTGACCAATTGGCAATTTACTAATGGTATTAGAACTGGCAGAGGTGGAAAGATCTTAGATCAATTTGCATAGAACATTAGAAATGATTGTTTTTCGAGCCCTGTACTATTTACAATCAAAGAAGAATTGATGTTGTCATAATCAGAAGTTAGGATTCTAAAATTGAATTGATTTCTTGAAGTTAATGTATCAATTATGTTTTTTCTGTGTTTCATCAGAATCCAGGAGCATGCTTGTATACTCGAACACAATCATTGCTTTCCTGTGATGGTTCACTTTGGCATACCAGGAGACTTTGCCCATGTGCTTAGTGCATGCTTGGTAAGTTTCAAAGTCTATGAGTTATGTGGATATTGTAGATTCATTATACATGTCACTTCAAGCCTTCTACAGCATCAGGATCAGTCTTGTAAATAGGAGCATATTGATTATTATGCAGTATAAGATATATGCATATGCATGAATGCAGATGTGTTCTCACATGGACACGCATTCAGATTTTGATTGCATGGACTATCTTTCTTGCAATACATTTGACGCAAATTATTACTTGAGGGCTTTCTTCTACATTGAACCAAGACATAGGTAGCTTAATCTAGGTATTATGGTTCCAAATGATAAATGTGCTGTTTTAGAGTAAATGAAATGTGACTTCTGAAGACTGAAAGTACATCTCAAATTTGGTTCCATAATCATGATTGTTTGAATTCTTTATCAGATAATAATAATTGCATGATGTGCTGGTCAATTATTCTGATTGTTAGTTTTGAAAACCATTAAAAAGTTTTCATTATCTTCACTTTTTATTTCCAGGAAGTTCTCTTGGTGTCTTGATTCTCGGGCATGGAGAATTGTGATCACTTTTGTTGTAATCTTCGCGAATGTTACTGTTAAGTGTAGAGGTTATGGGCGGCTGAAGGAAAGGCAGGAATGATTGTTCAGAGAAGTTGCTGTTATCTTTCTTTCTACCTCCTCCTTGTTTTTTATCAAGATAATGCGCACCACATCCAAAAGAGATGTGGGATTGGCTAGGAGCTTAAAATATTTGTCCTTAAAAGGTTACAAAATATTAATGGAGGTTTGATGCTCTGATGGAGAAGGGTTTTTCTTTGTTTTTTCTTTTTTTTAAACACATACAACCACACAAGCCATATGTTTCGATTCAACTGGAGTATTCCTGCTCTTCAATTCTGCTGAACTTTTTATCTCTGCAATCGTGGATTGGCTTGCAACTTGAATTGGCTTTGGAGGGAGGCAAAGGGTAGTTTGCGTGTACTAATACCTGCCTGTTCTCAGGTTATTGGCTCATTTTGCTCCTGTATTTTTGTTTTCTTGTTTTTATTTTTTTTTATGTCCATGTACAAGGATTTTGATGGATTTTGCCTTTGTATTATAAGTTATTTTAGGGGTGAGTAAAAAAACTGAAAAATTAGTTAAACCGAGAAAACCAGAAAAAAAATAACTGAAAAAACTGAATTGTGAAAAAAATGGATTAAACCAATTAAAATTTTGAAAAAACAGATCGGTTCGGTTTTGATTTTATAAGTCAGAAACTGAAAAAACCGAACCGTGAAAAAAATTGATTAAATCAATTAAAATTTAGAAAAAACGGATCAATTCAGTTCGGTTTCAGTTTTATAAGCTAAAAATCAAAAAAGCCGAATTGAAGTTAAACCCAAAAAACTGGAAAAAAACTGAGCCAAACCAAAAAAATTAAATCAAAACCAAGCCTAACTGAAATAATTGAGTCAAATCTGTTTGAATCGGTTTTTGTTAAAAAAATTGAACTGAAACAGGTCGGTTTAAACCGGTTTTGGTTTGGTTTTTATTTTAAAAAAAAAATTGATTATTTGTTTATATAAAAATCAAACTGAATAAAAAATAATTACTTCAAAGTTTTGTTAAAGATTTTTTTTTTTTAATCTCTGGTCTAATTTTGTTAAGTCGCACATTGAAAAATAAATAAAAATCTAAACTGAATGGAAAAATGATTTTTTTTACAATAAGCGGAATTGAATTGAAAAATAAATAATAAAAAGTAACGTTGATGTTATTCCAATTTCACTTTTTTTTATTCTCTCTATTACTTATTATAGAGATTAAAATGGTCTTATTTAATGTGTTTCTTCTATTTTATTAAAATCTTAATAAGTAATTAATTTTAAAACTGATCTTCTTTATATTAAGAAAAAGTAATTTATAAGAAAAACAGTATATTATGATTAATATTTTATTTTTCAAAAATTGAAGTCTTTTTTCTTTTACAAATTGAACACTGCTACCCTATTTGTTTTCTAGTGTAGTGGAGGATAATTTTTAATTGAAAATATATTTAAATAAATTTTTAAAATTTTTATTTTATTTTTATATCATTACATCAAAATTTACTATTCTTTTTTTAAAACAAAGCGTATATTGAAAGTGTATAGTTTTCATAAATATTGGTCGCAACAAGCAAGCAAGAGCAGAGAGCTAATATTAATGTATGTGTCCTTAAAGGGATAGTTAATATTTGAGATTTCTTCTTGTTTAAATCTAAGGTGTTTTTGAAGCATAACTATTTTTGGTTTAATATCATTCAAATGAATTTATTGTTTTTTTTTCAAAAATGAAGATGGTAAAGAAGTCGAGAAAGAGAGAGTGAAGGATATTTAAGAGAAGCACCTAATGTTAGGTTTGTTTTAATTGAAAGTTAGGTTTTTTTTCTTATGCGAATATCTAGAGTTATTTAGTGTTTATGTGAAAATTACTTGATAATCAGATATATTTTTTTTTTGCTTTGAATATTTGTTTTAAAGTTGAGTTGTTACAAACCACAAATCGTCTAAATATCCAGCCTCTAATAGTAATCCACATGAACCCACCAATGAGAAATCTCCTAAACCTTTTTAGAAAATAGATTATTATATCTTAGAGTGCTACTATTTTCATTTGTATTTTAAGTGTTTACTTACTGTGCTTTTATCACACTTCTCTTAGGAAATAATAGTCATAGCATTTTATTTATAGAGAAATCTAAAAACCGTATAAATGACAAAATATCAATTTTTTCCTTAAATAGTATCACATATATTATTTTAGGATAATTTTATAAATTTATTCAATCAAGTCTCTGCTTGGTTTTTTCTAGGTCTAAAATTTTAATCTCCTATATGAATTACATTCTAGTCTTTAATTTCTAAAATTTATTTACAGTCAAGTCACGATTGATTAATCATTTCATTTTAATTCCTGATCAATGGTTCTTATGTGTGTGACCTATTAGATTCCCTAATAAAATAGCTTAACTATAAATCATAATCCTAAATAAAATAAGATTAAGTAAATTAAATAATTTAATTTATTATCAATTCAGTCATAAGTGATTTGACTTAACCTTTCAGTGACTAGTTTCTGGTGTAATTATTATTCATTAATTCCTGATCAATGGTTCTTATGTGTGTGACCTATTAGATTCCCTAATAAAATGGCTTAACTATAAATCATAATCCTAAATAAAATAAGATTAAGTAAATTAAATAATTTAATTTATTATCAATTCAATAATTGATTGATTTATATTTGAAGATCAAGTAGAATGTCCATCAATATGTCATGATTCCCCAAATATTAGAAAAGTCATAAGTGATTTGACTTAACCTTTCAGTGACTAGTTTCTTGGTGTAATTATTATTCATTTATCAAGAATGTTCTAATGTAAACACTATAGCATGGAGTATGTTTGCTTTGTCAAATCATGTTAGTTCAAAACATTATAGTCATTAATTCTTTGAATAAGATTTTAAAATTCTTTTCAGAACTCATTCCACATTGACCAAGAATTTTACAATCAATACTATTTGAGAACAGATGGAATATTTTTTTTAATTCACCTAGGGTGATGAATCTTCTCTTGATTACTCAAATACCTTCATATAGTTTATGTTATACCCGATATTTGCATGTTTGTTACCCTTGATTAGGATAACATGTGGTCTGGATCAAAACATAACACTCCTTATATAAGATAATTTAGTAATCTCAAGTATAAGGATCACTTACAGAACTATCACGAGAGTCTTTCCATATAGAATTCTCTTGCGAGTCAGTTCAGTATACATGTCATCTAGCAAGCACTTGCATATAGTTACAAGTATTCCTCATGCCTCAGTTTATGAGAGTAATTGCTTCCTATCATAAAGAAAATAACATAATATGCATCAGTATCAACAGTTTTAATTAATGTTTAGTTTTAATAGAACATTGACCAAAAATATTTAGAAACAATGCTTTAATACAATAAGAATCTCATAATTATAACAACTTTATAATTTTATTTGCAAAGCGTTTTTATCTCATGGACTTTATTTTTGCTCTAAATTCATTAATCAAACAGATTCATTAATCAAACATTAGATAAAGAAAACCTTTATTAATAATAAATATGTTTTACATGAATAAAATTAGTATTGCGTATAACCAACTGATTGGATACATGGCATATTCACTAATATAAAGATCACGAACTATAGATTATACTAGCTATTTGACCCGCGCTTCGTCGTGGGTCGAATTTTTTTTTTCTTCAAAAAAAATGCATATGCAAACTTTTACGACGTGTTTTTGTACATAAAAAATTACAGGTGAAATTCAAAAAGTTTATACATATATTTAATTAAATAAATCGAGAACTATTTATAGAACAAAAAAAAATATGAAACCCGATCCTTTCCCAACCGAAGTTAACTAGTCAAACTCGTGGCCCGAGTATGGACTCAATTGGGTTCAATAATTTTTTATAATTTTTTTATCTAAAATAAATACTTATAAAATTAAAAACCAACCAAATATCAAGATTGGAAAAAAAAATTAATCTGAAACAAATTATGTTGTCCATTAATAATCAATCAAATATTAAGTGATGAAATTAAAAAAAAAATAAGCAAGAAAAACTTAAAAATAATCCAATTATAATGGATAAAAATGAAAGGGGAGGGGGAGAGAGAGAGAGAGAGAGATGTTCAGTTTATCGGGCTAAGAAGACCTAGAGCTTTTGAGCCTCTAGAAAAAGACTCGGAGCTCCTAGGCCTCCAGAAAAAGGCCCAAGCATGCGGATCTGGAGCAGCCCACGCGCCTAGGTCTTATATTTTTAATTTTTATAAGGGATGGATGACAGGTCATCCTCCTCTTATTTCTTTGAAAAAAGAATTGTAGATGATGCGTCACGTGTCTTTCCCAGATTCCAACGACCTATGCTCGCTGAAAAATAAGGCTGGTCTATTTCATACCAATAAAAACTCATTTTCAACCATATTTTGACCTAAAAAACAAAAAAAAAACACTTTAAACACTTTGTAAAATATATTCATAACCTTTAACAACCCAAAATTTGGCTCCAAAATTCACTATCAACTTGAAATTAAAATTCTTTTCAGATTTAAATCTACTATTTCAAGCAAGTTTAAGGGGAAAAACACTTTGGATAAACTTTTCCCATCCATTGACATCGAAATCACCTATTTTCGTGGCTAAAATCGGTCTCAACCGACTCTCTCTCTCTTCCACCGGAATCTAGCCACTTTCTCTCTTCTCTCTCAAACCAGGAACCAAAAAATAAGGAAAATAAATTTTGGGATCAAAATTGAATTTCATAAATTATTAAGGACTAAAAGTTTATAATTTGAAAAGTTAGAGGACTATGCCCCTGTTTGAGAATGCAGTTGGAATGGAGGTTAGCCAAAATTCAATTTTTTCTTTGCTTAAAATTATTTTTTTATATTTTCATATCGTTTTGATGTGCTAATATCAAAAATTGATTTTAAAAAATAAAAAATATATATTATTTAATGTATTTCTAAGTGAAAAGCACTTTGAAAAGCAACCACTACCACACCCTCTAAATTATACGTTTAGCCCCAAGTTTAGAAAAGCCATTTCTTTTTTTCATGTTTTTTAGTTTAGTTCATTATCTTTAAATCTTGTCATTCCTTAATAAATATGCTTTAATTGGGAATCCCAAACACTATTTTGATTTTAAGCAAAACAAAATTATTTTAGGTAAAAAAAAATCGTATTAAATGAGAATACCAAAAAAAAAAATGAGAGTAACATAAAAATTATTTTAGAAAGATCATCCTAGAATAAGCCCTTCACAAAATCTTCTAAGTTGTTCTTTCTTTTCTTGATTATAGAAAGAGGATCTCAAATGCCAAAAATGAATTTTTCATCTTAGGTTATGTTTGATTCGAAGTTAAACATTGGATACTCTACATTACGGGTATAAAAAACAGTGATTGAAGGGTATATCTTTGACTTTAATGAAAAAATTACTACGTGTCCTAGCGTAAAAAATAATTAAATTAAAGCATATCCTCCTCCTGGAGTTTTTTCCCCAGAAGAGCACAGTAAAAAAATATTTCTCAAACTATTACAGCTGATAAATAATTCTTCAACTAATACTGTAGTTGATATGCGCTTGCAGTCTATGCGCTGTTGCACATAGCGCAACTAATAAATTTCAATTCCAAGTTTTTGTTTTCTCAAATAATTCACCCATGCAAGAGTGAACATGCTTTTTTATAAATATTCAACAGCATGAAAGAAATCAAAATAATCTAATAGCTATATAAAAAAAAAAAAAAAACTATAAAAAACAAGAGGTGACAAAGAAAAGAAAAGAGACAACGAAAACACACTGAATTTCTAATAATGAAACTCATAGCATTACCAAAAAGATATCAATGAGATGAAACCATGAAAAACCAATTTCAATATTAATGATGAGATGCTAACAAAAAAACATAATGTGATTATCACTAGCTTTAAAGTTGACTTTTTACGATGTTTATAAATTTATTTTATCAATATTTCTCGGTGGTACTAAGAATTTTATTATTGAAGCTCTGATATATCTTCATTACCTCATTCTATTTTCGTTCTTCTTTTTTTTTCTTTTCTCTCGTTATTTTTTTCCATGTCATCTTTTTGTCTAACCATTAGATTATTTTTATTTCTTTTATGCTAGTGGACATTTATAAAAAAAAAAAACATGTTGACTCCTGCATAAATGAATTATTTGAGAAAGCAAAAACTTGAAGTTGAAATTTGTTACTTGACACTACACACCTAATTACGCATATACTTAAGAATTATTTTTCAGTTAAAGTAGTTTGGGAAATATATTTTTCTACTGCGCTAGTCTAGAAAAAAAAAACTTCAAAAGAGAGTAGAAAACTGATACCAATGGACTCGGTAGTTCAATGATAACGCATATGCACATGCTTCCACATAGCCATGATTCAAACTGAATATCATCCATAAAATTATTAAAACTTGCTTTGTTCAAGGCTCTTGCGGTGAAGCGAACAAATCAAAACTTCGAGGCTCAAACAACGTATACAACATTTATTCAATCAAATTGGTTCTGAATATCATGAAATTGGTGGGACTCAAGGGATTACTCGGTCTTAGTGGGTTGCCAAGATTGGTATCTGGTCCAGTCTTTCTGCCCAGGATTGAGGGTGTGTCCTTTAGAATGGTATATGTACTCCTCTCCCTCTCCAGAGAGATTTTCCTTGTGCTCAATACTGTACCTCTTTGGTTTCAACATCAGAAGCTGCAACAAAAGCCAATTGTTTTTGTCAAAATGAATTTTCACATTATATTTCACCAATTATGTAAGGGAGGGTTACCTCATCCCCAGTATGATCAGTTATGAAGTGAAGCCAACCATGCCATTCTGGTGGTACTTGAGAAGCATTGTAGCGACTCTTCTCAGCGTATTCAACCCACCGGTGCCTTCCTACAAAATGCCACATCAAGTCAAAAGCAAAGCGCTTAAGGCATAAAAGCAAACCTTGAAGACCTTGAATCAGTAGCTTTCACATGACTTGAAACATTATTACACTCTACAGGACAGTCTAAATTTCCTGAGGCATTAACACTTTCCAATAGAGTCTTGGTGATGGCTCTAACTGGACCACACATTTAAATAAGCCACAGAAACAATAAATCCAATCCGATGGCAATAACTATATGATTCAAGACATGTCCCTACTGGTTGCTAGTAACATCCTAGTGGCAAGTAAATCATAGATCAAGTAACTAGGAAAGCACCAAAGTCACCATCCTACCATTCTTCTCATTTTTTACTTGCCTCTTTATATTCCTTTCTTTCAAGGGCAAAAGATGAGAATTTTTATTTTACAAAAAAAAATAAAAAACAACAGAAGAAAGAAAAAGAAAAACATGTTCATATAGTAATAGTCAATTGGATTTTAGCATCGAGTGCATTCACACACTAATGGAATTGGAGAATGACATCATAGAGGTGAGACTAATAACAGTAAATTACTGATAAAACACCAACAAAGCCTCAGCCTCCAAAATAGTTGGGTTCGTCTATATGAGGAGAGGGATACTCCACTCTGGTTATCTTATTTCCTTTAACTAATAAAAAAAAATTGGTAAATAACTAAAATAGGGAGAAGCCAAATGAGGAGAGGTATAGTCCACTCCACTTCCCACTATTGTTTTCTTCATCTCCTAAAGTGAAGCTCTGAAGAGCCACAGACATGCATGGAAAACTAAAATAAAAACCCATAAAAAAATGAAACAATCTAATTTTCCAAATTCCTAAAAAAAAAAAAAAAAACAGGAATAAGAATCCATCATTGAGATATAAAGAATCTATACGTTAGGTCCTAAAAGAGTGACATATATCTTGCACTAATAACACTGAAAAGAAGAGTTTTTGGAACCAGGAAGAGGATGCACTTTCCAGTATTACATGGCCAAAAAGACATTCAGCAATGGATTTGCAAAAGAAAAACTCTCTTTTCATTTTTTTTTTCCAAATGGGAAAAGGTTCTTACATGAAGAAAAAAATACAAAAAAAAAATGAGGATGAGTCACCATCTAAATTGAAAAATAAATCCTAATATAGAAGCTCTTTCCAAATCCCATTAAATATCAAACTAGAGAAATCCCTCAGAAAGCTCCAAATGTCAAACACCATAAGGAAGCCAAGAGACTTAGCTTATTACATGGTAACTTACTAAATATTGAGGAAGGCATCCAAGTGTTCTTCTGACAAACACATCAAATTAATGATATCATTCAACATAGACACAAAAGCTTTGTTGATAATTTGAGGAGAGGAAATGTAAACTTGCAACCTCCTCTTTGAAGACAAGGTGTAACCATCAGCTAGACAAGGCTTTGTGCAACATAATGCCACAAAATCCATCTCATCACCCAAGGGCAGATTATTAAAAAGTCCCCCAAAGTTTGTGGACAAAACCAACCTGCCTTATCCTCTCAACATTACAATCAGGAACATCATAAACATCAGGGCTCATTTCAACATCCAGTGACGTGATGTCAGTTGCTTATGATAATTGCCTCAGTTATGAGAATGGGTTTGTTTAGATGGTGTGTGCTTTAAAATGACAGGAATGTTGTGCAGGAAACTGTATTTTACTGAATGAGAATGGGATCTCTTACGCAACACATATCTTAAGGTCGATGATGGTTCCTAGAATTGAAACTGATGAAAAAGTTCAACCACGCATGAACTATGAATTTACAAGAATAGTCAGGTAAAACTCTTCAAAATATTGTCATGGTAGGAATAACAGATGTCACAACTGCACAGTGAAGTGACATAGTTGTCATCACCTTGAACATGCATGGATCTTACAGTGGTAAAGAAACGCATTATACGAAAATGAGAGAAAAACTAACCATGTATGGTTTCGAGATTCTGATAATACTTGTTACCAAATTTGTCAACACCAACAAGCTTTGCACCAATGTTGTGTATTTTGGTTTGCCTAAAATCAATCAAATTACAAATATAAAAATCGACTAAACATTACGAATAAAAACATTCATAAAGGCTCCTATAAGATATGGAGATATAGCTGAATACAGCAATAGACAGAAGGCTCACCCAGCTCACAAGTGAAACAGAACTAGGACGTGACAGGAAAAATTACAAGCCCAAGTTTACCCAAATATGTATAATGAAAATTGGATCTAGAGCGGGTAAGGAGATCAAAACACAAGAGTGTGGCTATGAGGGCTTATTGGGACTCAAGCAGTGAAAGGGCATATTAATTCAACTAGCATAATTTTCACCAATGGAAATGCATAAACAAGAAGAATAATTTGTTGGATTGAATCAAATCTTTGCTACAATCTTCGGTAATTTTTTAAATAATAGTAATTTAGAATTTTTAAAGAGCTTTTAACTTACAAAAGATTTCCATCGGCAAGAGCATTCCTGAAACAAGAAAGCAAAGGAAATAAGCAGTCAGTATCCTCTTTTTATCTTTGCCCATTTTCTCATTCAGCTTAATCAATTCCAAAACAACTAACAGAAGTCTTCAGTTCCTCAATCCGATTTATATTTCACAGACAACCCATTAAAAATATAGAAATTCTTATTCCCTTGCTCTCAGAATCTGTAAAACCCAACACATCAAGAAGAAAAGGGCATCTTTTAATTGAAAATAAAAAAAAATGTGCGAAAATAAATTAAAAACAAGTCAGGGTTTTGTTTGGACTGATTGTTTTCGAGATTAGAAAAATAAATAGATAGATAGACAAAGTTGGTGAGTACAGGTAGCCTTCTTCTTTGAGCTCGCGTAAGAAAGCTCCGAATCCTTTCTCTCTGATCGACTTCAATGCTCCCTTCACCACCGTCAATGCCATCTCTCTGCTTCTTCCTTTTTTGCTCGCCTCTGTTTCTTGTTCTTGTTAATGATAAAAATCATGTACTGTCGTTCGATATTTATTCATTTTCTTATTTGGTTTGGCCAAGATTTATTTTACCCCCTCAAGTATATGGTTCCTACCAATTCATTCCCAGGAGTTTTTACCTCCTCACGTTTTATCCGAAAATCCGGCTTCACTTTCATTAAGGATGATTCTGTAAGCTTCAAATTTGTATTGTTTATCAGTTAATTCCTTCAACAATTTTTCACATGATTCATTTTTAAATTTTATATATATAAAAAAAAGGATTATGAAAGAAAATTCACTAAAAAAAACACAAAAAAATTATAATAAATGTTAATTTAAATAAAATTTTTAAATCTAAGAAAAAATCACCATTTTCCAAAAAAATTAATCAACTAAAGCATAAATCTGGTGAAAATGCAAAGCAAGAAATCACTTAAAATTCAACTACTAAAGAAATCATACATTTAATTCATTCAGATTTATTTAAAGAGAGATAAAAACAAAAGTTCAATTGGCTAACTATGAATATATATATATATATATATACATACATATAAGTAAAAAATAATTTAAATTTAAAATCAAATTCACATGTATTTTCTCTTGATATATCTCTATATTTTTCTTTCTTGATTTTTTTTTAAAATATACACAGATTATGCATTGTGTGGTGACCTCGTTTTTAACAAGTAGAGAAGCGTCGAAAAATTAGATTTCAAGCCACTAGTATTTTATGCCTAAAAAGTTAGATTTCGCCCAAATTTTGACTGAAAAATAGCCCATAGACTTTAATAAACCCTTTATAACCTTAAATAACCATAAAATCTTAACCTAAATTCATAAATATTCTCAATCACAAATATGTAATTTCACATAATTAAAATGTTTTTTGGAACTCTCCTTATCAAATAAAACTCATTAATATAAAAAAATAATCTTTTAATGGTAGGAAACTATGTCAACAATGATTTTTTTTATTTATTGCCAAAATTTAGTGATTTTCTCTCTCTTTTCTGTTATCAAAAAATAAAAATTAAGTTTTAGATCAAAATAAAAATTTCATAAAAAAAGAGACCAAAAACTAATAATCTAAAACGTACGAGGACCAAAAAAAACTTTGTTCGCTAATTATGAAACCACCATTTATGTTCCCCCACCTTTTTCACTTGGATTCCCCCTCTTTTAATCTTGCCCTTTGTTAATAATTATAAGCAATTAGGCATTAATTAACCTCAAAATGACTCAATCAAAGACAAAAAAAAGATCGATAGCTTTTAAAAAAATGAACTATTAAAATCCACAATGAATCAAGGCACTTTGCATAGTGTATATACACTATACAAAACCCTGATGCCTTTTAGCTTTTTACTTAATGAAGATTTTGAAATAAAAACAAATAAAAATAATAAAAACATGAATAAAATGATGTTTTTTCTTAGTTAATATTTAGTTTTGTACTTGCATTTCGCCACGGGTTGAATAATTGTTTTAAGTAAAAAAATAAATATATAAGCTTTTCTAACATGTTTTTAGATGTAAAAACAATTCTCAATCATAAATCAAAATACTTGTAAATGAATTTAATTAATTAAATTAATATTTGATCAAAATATAACTATAATTAAAATATTTGATCTCGCAAAACGGGCTATGTACTTTGTTGTGTTTCTTAACTAAGTTTATTATAATGAGTTTTTTATTTAATCAAATGATTATATGTGCCAATAAAAGGTAAACAAAGTCATTAATGAAAGCAAATTGAATCAAACTATGAAGTTCAATTATAAAACAACTCAATATTGAATGATAAAGGTTTTTTTTAAAAAAACAATATAGGTCAACCTACGTTAACCTATGAACCATGCAACCATGGCACATAATTGGTATAACCCCATAGAAAAGAAAGTGAAAAAAAAAGAGCATGAAAGACAATCCCAAAAAAAAATGTTTAAAGATGGAATTGAAAAAAATAATTAAAAATGAACCTAATCAACAACCAAAATCAACTTGTGTTCACCTTTAAAATTCGTGACCATGGTCATGAGGCCAGGACTGACCACGTAGAAGGCAAATCTAAAAAAACAATGAAGAAAAAATTTTAATAAAAAAAATATCAAGGCTTGAAACTAAAAAAAAAATTAGTTTTTAAAAAATCAATGAAAAAAATATTTGAGTCAACCCATGTTAAACCACTAACCTCGCGACCATAGGTATAGGATTGAGATAATCCTATAGAAATGAAAGTGAAAAAAAAAAGCATGGAGACCAATTCTCAAAATTATAAATGTTGAAGGATAAAATTGAAAAAAAAAATATTTTTAAAAAAGGACGATAAAAAAAATCAACTCATGTTAACCTTAAAAAATAATGATCACGGTCATGAAGTTGGGATCGACTGTGTAGAAGGTAAACTCAAAAAAACAACGAATCAAAATTCTCAATACAAAAAAAAATTGAGGCATTAAACTACAATAACAAATAATTGAAAAAATAAAACCATGGGCACAATATGGAGATAACCCCATAAAAATAAAAGTAAGAAAAAAAGCATGAAAATTAATTCTAAAAAAATAAAATATCAAATGATAAAATTAAAAACAAATTTAATTTTAAAAAGGACATAAGAATATCAAAGTCAACCCATGTTAACCTTTAAAAGTTGTGATTGTGGTTATGAGGGCGGGATCGACTGCGTAAAAGGTAAACCCCAAAAAATACAAATCAAAATCTTCAATAAAAAAAAACTTAGGCATGAAACTAAAATAAAAATATATATTTTTAAAAAAGCAACAAAAAAAAAATTCTGAATCAATCTGGGTTAACCCGCCAATCCCACAGCCATAAGCATAGAATTAAGATAACCTTATAGAAAGAAAAGTAAAAAAAAAAAAGCATGTAAATCAATTAAAAATTAAATATTTAAGGACAAAATGAAACAAAAATCAGCTTTATAAAATGACCTTAAAAAATACCAAAGTCAACATGTATTAACATTTGAAACTGATAACTGAATAAAAAAAAATATCAATGGATGACATTACAAAACAAAATGCAGTAAAAAAATTCCAAAACAAAATAAGTAGTAATAAAAAGAATGATGGTCATATTCAACATAAAAAAATAAAATTAAATATTGAGAGATGAAATTGAAACAAAATTCAATTAGTTGGATAAAAAACTATTAAAAAATTAAGGACTAAATTTGATATAAACATCAAATAAAACTTAATGTTAAGGGATGAAATTGAAAAAAATAATAAAAAAAGATAAAAAGCAAAACAAATAGGAATCAAAAGAATAAGGATTAAATTAAATATAATAAATAAATGAAAGGACACTCTTATACTCTTCCTTTTTATTAATAATTTATATTCATAAAAAGACAAAATTACCCCAAAGTCATCTCGATTATAACAAAAAAAACCATATATAAAAGTATAAAATGCCTCTAAAAGGAAGTTTTACTCTTTCTTACTTCCAATGGCAAATAAGTAATTTAACTATGTTCATAGAAAAAGATCCAATAAGCTTTTTGTGTTTACACTTTTGGATCCAAGTTAATGTTTTTTTTTTTTTTGCTTATAAAGCTAATTAAATAATAGCCTAGGTGAACCTAAAAGAAGGGTGAATTAAATGTGCAAGGTAAAATTATAATTTAAAAACTTTTTACTTAATAACATACAATTCTAAACACTTAATTTAATACAAGAACAATGAATAATATAAATACAATAATTAAAGAGTTAGAGTTTAGAGAGAATGCATAAAGTTTTATAGAGGTTCAATAAACTACTTAGTTATCTCTTTGAACTTTTGTTGAAGAGTTTTACTGTCACACATCGATCTTCTTAGTGGGTGAGACCAAACCTTTTATATGATCTGTTTTGCGAGTGCAAGTTTAAACCCAATCCCTGAACCTTTCTTCTTCTTCTTCTTTTACAGGTTAAAGACTAAAAAATCATTCACTGCTACTTGTTGAAGGACAAGTGTTAAACCATTCATAATTTTGTCTTTAAGAGACTTTTCCATGTGTTTAAAGTGTCATTAACACTTTTCATAATATACTCTTTTTGTCTTTAAGAGACTTTTCCATGTGTTTAAAGTGTCATTAACACTTTTCATAATATACTCTTTTGGTAGAGTTGATTAAAATAACAATTAAGCTATTTATGATAATTTTGCTAATTCACATTTAACCTTATTTTCCAATTACAAGTGACATATGAGTGTTAGAAGTTATTTTTGAGAGAGAGTATGCTTAGATATTTGTCTTAGGAGTTCCACCACTGTCTTGGCCAATGACTATTTATAAGCTTAGAAATGAAATTAAGTATTAGACACAGTTTCTTGTCCATTGAAGAATTGGTTAAATTGTTTTTAGAATCAGCCAGACCTTTTTAAAATTGGTTAGGCCATTTTAAAAATCTAAAGTAGTTTCTGGAAAATTTCTAGAAATGAACTAGCTGTGTTTGAGAAATGGTTAGATAATTTTAAAAAATAGTTTGACCGTTTCTCACATTAAGTGGATCGTTTTGGCTATTATCCAGCCAATGTCTTGTTTTTGTGTTTCAGTCTTTTCTTGCTTTTCTTTGGTTTTTTTTAGTTTGTTTAGATTGTGTGAATATTGCAAGGTGTCTTAAACAAGTCGGGTGCTATTGGTAAAACCCTATTACAAAATCTTAATTGGTGAAGTTGATAGTCATTATATTTACAAGTTCTTTGTTCTTAACTTTCACGATTTCTTTCCTTGCTTGTTTAAAACCTGTCCAAATCATCACAAGGATATATGCAACATAGAATATATATATATATATATATATATATATATATATATATATATATGGTATTAATTGTGTTTTACTTAACAATTAAAACAATATTAATGCATCTGCCACACAACTATGTTTCATATAGCATATTGGCATAAGCACATTAAATCATTTAAGCACTATAGCATGTCATTTAAAAGCTTTATGGAATATATCATTATTTATTAATTTATCAATATGGCATACTTACATGCATGGATAAAATTTAAAAAAGAAAAAATTAAAAATAAATATCATGAAGAATTGTACAAAAAAAGTGTTTGTTAATATTAGAAAAATATGTTATAATTTTATTAAAAATAAAGTAGAAATTGAACAACACTCTATTAAATAATATCTCAGACACATATTAATTAATTTTTTAAAATGAATTTCAATTAAGAAATTTCAAGACTTGGCTTGGCTTAAAAAAAAGATAGAAATATTGAAAAGGAGGTCGCTTAACCTATTTAAAAAAAAAGTTATTAAGAAGATAATGTTTTGAATTGAAATAGATCAGTTTAGATAACAAATGAAACACATGATTAGAGTCATCAACTTTCTTAGATTTAATAATATTTTTTAGAAGCCCCCTTTCATTTAATTATATGATAAACATTTTATTAGATCAAATAAAATTAAGGATAAGAAAATGATTTTATTAATTTTTAATTTAAATTAAAAGGAGAAAACAAAAGGACTAGGTGATTGGGTTTAAATGGGAAGCCTCAAATCTGACCATTAAAGAGGTGGTAAAAAATCAGGGTTGATGATTTTTTTTGTCTAAACAATAGATTTTCAACATATTTTTACTTGTAAACACTCTTATAGACTAAAAAAACTAATCTATCAATTTAAAGCACACTTAAATTAATCTAAAAATACAAAATCAAACGAGGTAAAAAAAATTCTTTGTCAAGCTCAATCCTTTTTTTTAATGAGATAAAGGGAAAAAAAACTTGAACGAAACTCTTTTTTTCAAATGAAATCATTTAACATTAAGAACAACTAGTTTCGTAATAAAAAATTGGTCATTCGTTAACTTTCTTTCACATTCGTTATTTTTAGGCAAGTTTTTTTTTATTTTTGAAATATAAATATTGGAAGATAAATAAATTAAATTTTTAAGCAAAATGTTCAATTGAAAAAAAAGACTATTGTTTTTTGACAAAATTTGAAGGAAAAAAGAAAAAGAGAAAACATGCATGATGAATCGTGGGATAAAAAGAAAAAACTATTTATTTAAGCCATAACATCAAATTAGGTCTCAACATTTTCATTTTTCTTATTTAATACAACCAAATTGTTCTTCATCAAATTAATTATTAACCAAATATTAAAATGTTTTTTACAGTTTAAAAACCCTATAGAAAACTAATTAAAATAAATTATAAACATAAAATTACATATAACGCAATTCTCAAGGAATAAAAAAGTAAGAATTTGATGATTGAAATAAAAAAATCTCAAAAGGTTAAAAAGAAGTTCAACGTCGTTTAAGAATAGAGTGCTTTATAAGAGAGTACAAAATGTTTTTGCAATAAATTTTGGTTTTTGTTTTTTCAATAATTGTAATGTAATTTGTGGATTGTTTTGGCAGCTGATTTTCTTGTTGCAATAATTTTTTTTCCTCAATTTTTTTTATTAAGGGTAGTAATGTCATATTTTATTTAAATACAGAGTATAATAGAAGTAGAACATTAACAAAAACTAAACCGCGTAGAGATTTCACTATAGTTATACACATAGATTACTGTAAATTTTTATAATGAAATTACCCTTTTACTTTTGAGTGAATTAAATTTAAGCCTTTGATATAGGGATTTTTTGGTTTTTTTCTCTGGCTCAATGGTCATTAAAAAATTGTTTGAGGATGTATGTTTCTTTTTAATTTTTTTAAGATAGTAAAAATAATATTTTAACACTAAAATCAATAAAATTTAGAACAGTTGATCAAAGACTTTTTTTTCTTTTCACAATTTTCAAAACAATAATACTTCTTTGCCTTTAAAATAAAAAAACAAATTTGAGTTGCTGAACAAGGGTATTTTACATTTTTCCACTTTTTATATACAATAAAATAACGTTTTTAAGCTTAGAAAAGACAAAAAAAGAAGTTTTGCCTTTGAGGGTATTTTCATTTATGTATGTTGTGTAATTAAGAGGGTTATAATGGGTGTTTTGGTTTTTTTAAGTTTTGTTTTTTATTTTTTAATCAAAAAACTATTAGTGCATGCTTCACACATACCAACAAGTGTGTGGCGTCTGCATCATTCAGGTGACATGTGTAACGCGGTCTGATGGCTAAATTAAGCTATCCACTATCTTCATGAATGAGCAACCGTGTCATCTTCCACATGGTGTGGCGTGTGTATGCTTATAATGGTTGGATTGCCACTGCTGATTAATTTTTTTTGTTTTTTTTTCTCTTTTCGACAGCTAAAATGCACAATTGTCCTCTTTGTTTGTTGTTTTTTAATTTCAGTCCTCATTCTTTGAATTTATTATTTTGTCCTTATTTCTTTTATAGAATTTTTGTTTTTTTTTTAATTTTATCATTCAATTATAGTTTATCATATGTTTTATTTTTCAATTCAATCTTCGTTCTTTTAATTTTCTATTTCGTGTTTATTCCTTTTATAGTTTTAGTTCTTCTAAATTTGTCTTTATTTTTTGTTAATGTTTTAGAATTTATCCTCTTTATTTTGATTTTGATCATTTTCACTTTCGTTTGAGTTTTATTTATTTATAATTTAGTTATTCAATTCTAATTTGTATATATTATATTTTTCAATTCAGTCCTTTTACTTTTGATTTCTTATTTTTTCTCTTGGCTTTTTTATTAAAGTTTTTATAATTTTTAATTTTACCATTCAAATCAAATTTATGGTTTTTTTAATAGTAATAATAATTATTTTAGTTTGGTTATTTTTTGTTTGATTTCTTATTTGTTTCATTTTTTCTTTTGTCAAAGTTTTTTTGATTTATGATTTTATTATTCAAAACAAGTTTATAATTTTTGTTATTTTAAAAATAATAATAATAATTTATTATAATGGCTGTAGTAGTTATAATACCAATAATTATGATGATAATAGTAATAATAATAGTAATTGTGATAATAATAATAATAGTAGATTAATAGTTAATAGTAATTGTGATTGTGATAGCAGCAGCAGCAATAATAATAATAATAATAATGATAATGATAAAAATAAAAATAATAATAATATTAGTTATAGTGACGGTGATAATAATTATAATAATAATATAAACAATAATAATAATAACGATGATAATAACAACGATAAAAATAATAATGATAGTGATGAAATTGGTATCATCATTCAATGATATATTTACTAGGAATTGAATTTCATTGTTTTTTATGTATAATATTTTTAATTTAATACCACATATTATTGGTTTGAAAAGTTTACATGATTTTTTTTTATTTTTTTTAATTTTATCATTCATTATTAATCTTTTAAAATAAAAAAATTATTTAATTTTTTTTAAATCTATTAAATAAACCAATTCAAAACAAATATCAAATTAATTATTAAATTTTCTTATCAAATCATCATGAATTTTATTTAACAAAATTTCCTAAATCAGATATGCATATCCTGTCCCTATGAGAGAATTGTTTTTTTTTTTTTTGAGAAACTTGTTATTCGGACCCGAACCTGTCAAAATTCGAACGGGATGAGGAAAAGCCAACTCCTAAGAGACGTGGCTTCTCTTAATTGGGTAGGATGACTCGACATGTATCATCATAACGGATCAACGAACAAGGTCTCCTTTTTCTTCTCCTGGAAAATCTAAAGCCACAAACACCACCGCATAGAGTTCGAAAGCAATCTTTTAATTTTTTGATTTTTAGCGTTACAGGAATAGCTATATTCTTACAAAGGTAACCAATTTCATTTTTACCCTGCAATGATTTAAATTTTAATTCTCTGATTCTATATCCTTCGATTGTTGAATCAGTGCTGATATTTTTCTTTATTTTTTCAAAATTAGGATCTGTAACGGATTTTGATTTTGGTAAATAGTTGTGTTTGTTGGTTTCTGAGTGATTTCGATTTTCTTTTTAGATTCGTTAGGGTTTCATTTGTTATGTTCTGTTGATTATTTTTAAGTGGGGAATTGTAATTAAGGTTTGTTTTAATCAATAATTTGTGTGTTGATTATGTAGATTGGCTCGAAAAAATGATGCGGCTGCGCACATACGCGAGCCTCAGTTTGGTGGGTGCTCTAGCTGTAACTTATCATGCATTCAACAGTAGAGGCCAGTTTTACCCAGCTATGGTTTATTTATCCACGTCTAAGATCACTTTAGTCCTTCTTCTCAACATGGGTTTAGTCATTATGTGCATTTTATGGCAATTCATTAAGCGGCTCTTCCTTGGTTCCCTCCGTGAAGCTGAAGTTGAGAGGTTGAATGAGCAGTCGTGGAGAGAGCTCATGGAAATTCTCTTTGCCATTACTATTTTTAGGCACGACTTCTCCGTAACCTTTCTTGCCATGGTCACCACCTTGTTATTAATCAAGTCTCTGCATTGGTTGGCTCAAAAGAGGGTTGAATACATTGAGACAACACCATCTGTTAACTGGTTATCTCATGTTCGGATTGTTTCTTTTCTGGGTTTCCTTTTTCTCCTAGACAGCCTGTTTTTGTACAGTTCTGTAAAGTATTTGCTTGAAACAAGGCAGGCTTCAGTGTCTCTCTTCTTCTCGTTCGAGTAAGTTAACTATGCTCATGCCTTTTCCCTTTTATTTATCTTCTATTTCATCACAATTACATTATGTTCTTACATTCAACTGCCAGAATTGTTGAGCCATCTAGATGTTTCCCTTATGTCTTTTATTATGTTTTGGTTTATGCGGGCTCTTAATAGCTTGTAATCTCATACCTTAACTGGTCAGCTGCATTAATGATCTCGTATTGAGTTGTGTGGAGTACATTCCAAGGAAAAATAGAATAAGAAAAAGAAACCAAAACCAGAGCATAAGAACAAATGGTATACTCATTGATTTTCAAATTATTCAAATGGTATTTAGAGAACACATGGAAGTTAAGTAGAGGCTTGAGAGATGCAATCTTAAAATATAGAGAAACTTGCTCATATAGCAATGCAATTGATCATTACTGTGCTACAAATAGTTATCTTGCAGCTTAATTGTTTTTAACTTTGTATCTTCAACTCCAGATTGGTCAATGTGGGACAAGTTTTGGTTAAAACTGGAACCATGACAATGATGGAGTTGTGGTTGGTTTCCATTTTCAAGTTTTGGTTAAATATGACTGTTTGCGACTTCCTAGTTTTCAGCATATGGGGGAAGTTATCAGTTTTGAGTATTAGTTCTTTCTTTGTACACAATCTTGAAAGTTATGGGATTGCAAGCTATCAATTTGAGTGACATTTCTTTCTTTCTTCCTACTTGATTTTGAAAGTTATGGTTGATTAGTTTAACTTATCAACAGGTCATCTGAACATTTTAAGTGTTTTTTGTGATTCTGACATCAGTTTTGCTACTAGACTTGTAGCCTGATATTTATTGCAGAATTTGGATCTACTAATGAGCATGCATATTTGGACTGATTGGCAGCAAAAAATTGAATAAAGGAAGTTTACATGATGAAGAGTAAATTGTTTGAAGCTAGTGACATTTCTTTAGATTTGATAAAAACTGAACATGAGCTTTCAGCTTGAAATTGAATTTTGATTTGATCTCAAATGGAACTTGAGCTACAGATAGTTAGTGATGGCTGTAATCTTAGCATGTCAAGATTTAACCGGGGAAGTGCTTTTAGATTTGATCAAAGCTGCATGGGAGTTTCAGCTTGAAAGAAATTTTGATCTGATTTTAATTTGCACTCATGCTGCCAAAAGTGTGGTCCTGGAAAAATCAGCGGCAGCCGTAAATGCTGTGTTCTAATTGGTGTTTATTATCTTTTCTTTGGATGTTATCTAGATGTCCCTTCTCAGGTTACCTGGATTCTTGAAATCAATTCTAGAAAACTTGGATGTTATTGTAAGAAAACCAAGCAATATCGATTTTGATTTCTCCATGCTTGTGAAATTACTCAATTCTACATTTAGGAACACACTTGTTTGCAGTTCGAAATTCCTGTGTTCATGTTTGCATTCATTAATGTCTACCATTTTGAATCTCAGGTACATGATACTGGCGACAACAACTGTGTCAACATTTGTAAAATATGTTTTCTATGTGAGCGACATGCTTATGGAAGGACAATGGGAAAAAAAGCCTGTTTACACCTTTTATTTGGAATTTGTTCGGGACTTGCTTCACTTGTCTATGTATCTGTGCTTCTTCCTTGTCATTTTCATGTAAGCAATCAAGTTTGACATTAATTATCATTCTGGCATCTTGTATATATGAATTTTTTTTTTTTTTACCCTGTTCACCCACATGGACATTATGTTTTTATCAACTATGATATTGTTGGATCATTGAGAGAGCATGTAAGACATGCAAAATTATATACATTTACATTCTGCAATGAGAGTATTTGATCACATATAGATCTAACACTTGTGAATGATGCTATGTGATGTTGACTTGCTTCCACAATGATGAGTTGTAGATAGACAAATTTTACTTGGCAACTATTGTAAGATCTTCCTACTAATTTTCATTGGAGAGATGTTATCAGGCTCTTGGAATTTTTTACTGGTAGGATGTATTCCAACTATAGTATCTTTCCTACTATCGATCTGATTTTTAATGGTTATTTTAATTAATATCTCTTGCAAAATGGTTTATTTTTTCAATTTTTGACATGTGTGTGTACATGCGCACATACACTCACATTCATTTATATATGTACGTTTTCTATTTGCATTTACAATTATTTTGGAACGCAACCTTTTAATACCTAGAAAGGAACGTCAATGGCAGGAGTTGCATTTTATATTTCTAGAAGGGAATGCCAGATAATTTCTCCTCTAGATCTTGTTTGAAAACTGTTATAAAGGGAGGATTTGGAAAACATGGAACGGGTTTAACAAGATAGCGGTTGTGCTATTGGGTCTGATTTTAATTTCTGCAGCACCCCTTTCCTGATCCATTATAACATTGCATGCCTCCTCATGGACACGTGTTTCTTCTTGGAATGACATCGAGATTACACCTCAGGTTGACCTTGTTATTGTCGCTTCCTTTTACTGATTTTCAACCTATTCATCTTGAAGCCCCTTATGGGATTGAAGTGGATAAGAAATTTTGTTGATGGTATAGGACATTGAAATTGTACTTAGAAAAACTTGTTTCGATATGTAGATTGAAAGACAGTTGAAAGTGGGTGTTGTAGAAAGCACTGTGGGTGGTGGCCAAGAATTGTGTGTAAATATTTTGAACTGTTGGGATTTTTGTTGAAATTGTTTGCTTATATGGAGTTTTGTTTTAAACTGTATTAATTTGTGTTACAATCAATCAATTTGTTTCTTTGTTTCATTCCTGTAGAATTTCTTTTCTCGTGTTTGTTTATAGATGTTTTAATACATTCAAAGTTATACACTGCACTTCAATCCTATATTTTTTAATCTATTTGTTCCTCGAACACCTTCTTGTTCCTTGACTAAATCTGAGTTTGTTTCTGCAGGAACTATGGTTTGCCCTTACACTTAATACGGGAGCTTTATGAGACACTCAGGAATTTCAAAATTCGTGTTGCTGATTACATTCGATATAGGAAGATCACTTCCAATATGAATGATCGGTTTCCAGATGCAACAGCTGAAGAGATTGATGCGTGAGTTCTGCACCTTCTCTAGCTCTTATGTTTATGACTTGTTATTGAATTTGCATGTCATTCTTAACATTCTAAACTTTTTTCCTCATAAATTTTCAGAAGTGATGCAACCTGTATTATTTGTCGTGAAGAGATGACCACAGCCAAGAAGTTATTATGTGGACATCTTTTTCATGTTCATTGTCTGCGTTCATGGTTGGAGCGACAACATACTTGCCCTACATGCAGAGCCCTAGTTGTACCACCTGAAAATGGTGTCAATGCAGCTGGAGGACAACATGGAGCACAACCAGATACTCACCAACAGGGTAATTATGGTGACATATCATCACAAATCCTCTTCTTATTGAAGCTTATTTTACAGAGCAGCTGTTATAATAAATCATGTTATTTGAGCACTGTTTTGGATTGAATGCACACACATAAATGACAAATTGTGTTTGCGGACAGATTTATTATATGTACTGATCTGGCAGCTTTGTAGAAGTCTGCAAATAGGTTATATTTGTTAACTTTTGGAATGTCCACGTACATGCATGCATGCATGCCTACTTGCACACCTCTATGTGCATATGGTTTGTACATTATAGACATTGATGATGATATTGCTTTCTTTTCTCTAGGTCATAATCTTGAATCGTAGTTGTTGAACAAAAAACTTGATGAATTTTGAAGAAACATGTGGGAAATGAATCATTTTAAATCCTTATCTTACTCATTAGGTAGAGGCTGTCTTGTAGTTATACTAGCTTATATTCACCATTTTTTAATGAAAACATGAACAATGATATTGGTATCTTCAGTGTTATTATTAGGCGCCATCTTGCTGCCCCAAAGGTCTCAAGGTGAGGCGATTTGATTTGGTGATGTGCCTCATGCCTGGTGCAAGAGGCACTCGTGTGAGGTCCACCTCGACAATGCCAACACGCCAGTTACTTAGGATGAACATGTTTCCATCCTAACCCTGTCTAGATAACACATCCACTGATTCAAAAGTTGTGGAACCTTCAATTATGGGAATAAATGGGCTCTTGCAATCCTTGTTGCTTTAAAGCCCCTTTGTGCCTTCAATGACTGGCGTTCTATTTGATTCAATGTACAGCTTCATTAATTTAACGGAGAAGGTAATGGAGTAAATGAAAAGTACATTGAAAAACCATAGAAAGAAAATTGAAATGAATCTTACCACATGGGATGTGGCAAGAAAAAGGGCTTTTATTCTACACAGGCAAAGCATGATTTACCTGAAATAAAAGAAGAAAGATGACTTGAATCATTGAGGATTTCAACTATTTTTGGAGAACAGATGAATGAAGTGATTTTAGCTCATTTCCCTTTTTCTGTGAATATTGTGTTACTGGCTGTTAGTTGGATGAGGTCTGAAGCCGTTTTCATCCAAAAGCATTATTAATAAGCTATGGAATCATGCTGTGTGATCAAAATAGGAAACTAAGCTTTTGTATAGTTATTTTCTTGGATGGAAATAGTATCACATGGATATAAAAAGAATCACAATTGTCCTCATGGGTTGTATTTTCCGATTTTGTTCTTGTTATTCAGTGCTCTCATTTTTTCAGTTGTCTTGTTGGAGCAAGCATTGAAACTTAGCCTTTATGGTTTTATATTCTTTCAGTGAAGCTGACTTGATGCTTTGGGTTTCATTAGCTAATTTTTGTGATTTTGAACAGAAACTGGCACTGCAACATCTGCAACTCGGATTTCAGCTGGTGGAGTGGCTGATGATAGTTTGAGCAGGAATCAGGTCAGACTCCAAGCTGCTGCTGCTGCCGCTTCTGTATATGAGAAGTCATTCACATATCCTTCAGCAAACACTATAATGTGGTATGCTCTTCTTTGCAGTAGTAATATTTTTATATTACCAAGCAGCATGTGCACCATGTCTGATCTTAATTCCTCTAACTCATCTTATGTTTGGTTTCTATGCCTTTGGGTCTCTATTGTCACGCACACGCATGCTTCTCGTATTCTTGTTTGCAATCCATGTCAAACAGTTTGAAATGGACTCTAAACTTGGCAACTCAGAAACATATTCATGTAATGCGTTTGTGTGTTGAAACCAAATAGAGTATCAAGTTTTTGTTCATGAACCAATCATGGTTGTCATGCTTCGACAGTCTGATCGAAGACGTGACAAATATGTGAGGTCTAATATGCTAGATTACTTTCTTCATTCCCAATTCTACTATTTACTTTACAGACATGATGAAGGCCAGCCTATATTTATGTCCTCTCCTAATCAATCTGTGTTTCCAACTAGTGGCTCTGGTTGAATTTTGGAAAGAATTAATCTTTCTTTATTTGTAGGTCACCTGGATATGCCTTAGTCCCTCAGGTTCAGAGGCCTTTGGCTGACACCACTAATATGGAGCCAAGTGGAGATCAAGGTGTCGTTGGACAACCACGGCTGCAATTTTCTATCCAAGGTGGACCCTCAAACTTGACCTTGCCTCAACTTCCCCACTGTGTCTTTGTCCCCTTTCAGGCACCTGGTGCTTGTGTGTATCAGGGAGAGAGAACGTGCAGTACACCAGACTCTGAGTTGGAAGCTCAGAAAAAGTTTCTTCAACATCAGATTGAGGTATCATTGAGTGCCCTTGACAGATTATTATTATTATTATTATTATTATTATTATACAATGTTCAACGGGGAGTTAATCTTATTAGTAATATTGGCAAGATTTTGATTCTGCACTCTTTTTGAGGTTAATTGATACAATGTTATTCAATGCATAACAATGTTAATTACGCAAATACTGTGGCACAGAAAGTTACACAATTTCATACAGCATTGTTTGTGGTAGTTATGATGTGGGTGACGGAAGTTCCAAATAATTTTTCTAGTACATTAACAATGCATTTGTTCTAGTTGATTGTCTTCGAGCTTAAATATTTGACATTTTAAGCAAAATTACATTGGTTTCTCATTGACATGTTTCTCATGCTCCGTCTTTTGCCATTTGCAATAGGTCCTGCAAAGTCAGCTCCAACTACTACAGAAGCCGGAGACTGAGGAAAACATGCTTTTGGCTCCCACTACATCATCAGATAATAAAGGCAAGACTGTTGCATCATCACCCTCTGTATCAGAGTCTGGTTATCACGCAGAGATTGGCCAGACTGATGATGCTGACGCAGCAAATAACGTAGATCTCAAGCTTTAAGGTTGCAAACTCTAGTATATTTTTTTTTTTGAAATTTGAATAATAGTCTTGATCTTAATAAAATAAACTAGATATTTCTATTTATATTAGTTCTAAAATTCCTTATAGAAAATAATTCCAAATTAAAACTTTCCTAACTAATTGTAAATATAATGCCACTCCACGTTGCAACAAATTATAGAGTTTTGAGAAACTTATAAGCCAAAGGAGATAGATATTGTTGTGATCCCTCGTGTTTGCCATCCATTCTTATTTTAATGAGACGAGTAATGCATGGAAGGTATATCTACCTCTGCAAAAGTGGGATCAATTAACATGTAAGATTCCGTTTAGATTTTGAAACCGTGAGAGATCTAAGCCGATTTATTTTTTCATGGAGTCTTGATCAACCCACCAAATTTTAATTTGGAAGAATAACCTTGGTTAAATTTATTAGTTATTATGCATGATCTTACATTGAAATAATAGGGATTAAATTGAAATTTTTCATATCTCAATTAAAAAACCCATAATTTTTAGGGTTTAAAAAGATAATATGTCACTCATTTCTAATAAAGATATCGAGTGACATGTCATTTGTCATTGTTTTATTGTCTTTTCTGATTGAGAAGGCTAATCGAGATGTTATTTTCAGGTGAATGAATATAACATTTCTAACCATTTCAGGGGCTTTAACCACAACCAATAGATTGAGAAACATCTTCTCTACAAGGATGAGCCACCCCTATAAAAAATTTACATCCTATTTCTTTCAATAAATCAGACAACATCTTGTTCCTAGTCAACCACTCTATATTAATATATTAAAGTTGATAATGGGCCAATCATTGGAGTTCTGGAGCTTCAAATTGAGTGTGTTTGTTTCTAAGGGTAGATATACATCCCCTCTACATGGTTCATGTAGACCAATGGTATGATTATCTTCTAATTTTCCCTATGATCTCGTTAAAGTAGCACACTAAGTCAACTATGACTGAAGAAGAAAAACTCTCTTAATTGACTAACTTCGTGACTACTTTCTCTTGATCAAACTGAACCCACAAGATGACAAAATGAACTAGAACCTTTTTTTCTATGGAGATTATGAAAGGATGAGAGGAATCTTTCCAAAACCACATTTTTTTTTTGAAAAACCATTCTGATTATACCAACAGTTTTTGGAAGGATTTTGGTTATAAAAGAGCAACTGCTCTTTAAGAAGAGGGGGCTGGAAAAGAAAAAGGAGAAGAGAGAAAGAAAACACCGAAAGAATTGAAAGAAATCTTATAAGTTATTAAGAGAAGCTAAAAAAAGAGTGCACTAAATTGAGAGAGAAGAAAGGAACAAAATCGAGACTAGTTAAAGGTTAAAAGGAGCTGAAAATCAAAGAGAAAGAAACCAATGATCTAGAGGAGAAAACCATATCACTTTTATTGTAAGGTAAACCTTCAAATTTCGAGGAGGAGGTAAAGCTCAATGAGCACACTACCTTTTTTTTTTAGTTCATGTTTTAAACTATTGTTTGATGGCTTAATGTTTATACATCATGCTTTAAGTTGTTAATATTTGTGTCTAAATGCAATTTGTTTATGTTTGGACTCATATATACATGTGTGTTCACGAATCGGATTTGATGCATATTTTGTTGTTTTAAGGCTATATTCTGATGTTATTAATGATATGTAAAGGGCAATTCAACATGTTTTATGTTTGTTTTAGTAGGCAAGTCTATTTTAATTCTTCTCGTTTCTCAATAAAAGCATGGTTTTGTGTTGTTCTTGATGGAATGTTGTTTTGTTGAAAATAGGTTTATTATAATGTGAGTAAAAAGTAGATATACAATCACCAAAAAAATGTTTGTAGCCTAGGATGTGCTCTTCTAATCTTTCTATGATTTTGAATCGAATACTTGTTTTTGTTTCTATTTGCTTCCTTACATGTTTTTGAGAGTCTTAGTAGGTCAATATAAGCATGCTACATACCTTGACTTTGAGCTTTACATTTCAAGGAAAATCATGTCATCTGCGATGAGAATTTTCTATGCAATAATTCCATTAGTGAAATCAGTAATTCGAACTCTGAATCTCAATCCATCCATTGTATTTGATCAGATGTACGTAATGAACACTTAACTGTTAGTTTAATTACGCATTTTAATTAATTGAATATGCCTCTATAGAAATGAAAGTGTATTTCTTTAATTCTCATTCCAGTTTTTCATTTCTGAAATTAATAAAATAAAATAAAAAAATTATTGATGCCCTTGTTCTTAATTATCACTGTCCTTTTCTTCTTTCTTTTTTCATTTCGCAGTTATGTTTGAAATTTCAAAAAGCTATATTAGCATACTCAAAAAAGAAAGAAAGTAAAGTCTTATTTGATTAATTAAAATGTTGAATTAAATTAATAAGTTCTTTGATAAACTTTATTAGCCAAGGAAATAAATGACACATTAATAACTTTCATATGCTTAGGAATAAAACATCATAAAATGCGTTGACCTTTCAGTTACCTAATTTCTCCTTAAAAAATGTCTATATAACCGGGGTCTATAAACAAATGAACAAAAAAAAAAAAAGCATAGTCTTTCCCTCGTATTATTATTATTAGATTATACCATTGTTATAATTGCTACTACCCGCTAAAAGAAGTTATGGTTGCTATTAAGTAACAGTTAAGCAACTTTTCTTTTATTTATTTTTTCATTTAATTTCATCCATCAACATTTTATTTATTTTGAATTGATAATAATAATGTATTTTTAGCTTTCTTTCTATAACATTATTATAACCTTAAACAAACATTCTAATATTTAGTTGGTACTCAATTTTTTCAAATATCTATTTTTGTTATCATATTATTAATTAAAAAAAGCTTAAAAAACAAAGTTTTTAAATTTAATGGAGTCCATGATCTAGATTGTGAGTTTTTTGAGTTACATTGTGAACCCCACATTGATTCAATACATTGACGCCTCAACATTCAAAACAAAAGATGCTATTTTGAGATTTTTTTTATTAAGTCAAATTATGCTTTTATCGGTTATCTGAATTGTTTTTGATCTCATCAAGTCAACTAAATGATGTAAAATCACCTCTCATGCAAGTTAATTTTAAACCTAAGCTAAGAATGGATTTGGGTCGAAAGTTCTCAAGGTTGACCCGCTGGGTCGGCTTTAATAAAAATATCAAATAGTTTTTTTTTTTATTTTATCTTCTAAGTTTTTTTTCAATTGAATCTTTTTTGGCTTTTCTTAATTAATTTTATCTTTCAATATTTGATTAATTTTGAATTGTTATTCATAATGTGTTGCAGTTTGTTTTTTATAAGGTTATCGCAGTCTCAAATAAATATCTTGATATTTTGGTTGATATTCAATTTTGTAAGCTTCTATTTTGTTATCCTATTATTAAATAAAAAATAGTTTAAAAAACAACGTTGTTAAATCCAGCAGAGTCCATAATCGAAGTTACGAGTTTGACGAGTTAAGCCGCAAAGTCAAGATCTATCTAATATATTGTCGCCTCAATATTTTAAAAAAATATCATCTTGAAATTATTTTAAAGTCAAACTACTTCTTTTTTTTTTACCAATTGTCTAGGTTATCTTTGAACTTGTCAAGTTGATTAAGTCATGTTAAGATACTTTCACACGATTTAATTTGAAACTTGGACCAGGCAAGGAGTTGAGTTGAAAATTTTTAAAATTAACTCATTAGATCAAATTTAATAACAATATCAAAAACATTTACGCATCCTAAGCATTTTTTTAGGTTCAAAAAAACTTTGATCCAATTCACACAGTAATGAGGCCAAGAAACTAGTTGTAAACTAAAAAGATTTTGATTTTTTGCTATTGCCATATTATTTATCATCTCACGTTTCCAATTTATATTTGATGTAACCGTTTATAGACAACTCTTTTACTCTATGTCGTTGGAATGTTTTCCAGTTCCGCTTGGGTTTATTATTTTTCTTTACTGTATTGTGGGTGTAATTGGGTTTTATTCTAATGAAATCATCCCTGGTAGGTATAAACTTGAAAACGTCCATTAAAAATAAGCATACACAAGAGTAGAGAAGAGAACCTTTCTGCGGGTGTTGTTTTCTCAACTAAGAAATGAAATACCAAATTAATTTAATGTGCAGAATGATGGAAAACGACGAGATTGAGATCTTCACGATGAACAAGGACTTCCTTCACCTGATGCGTTGCTGTCGGCGTCTACTTCCTTCCTGTGAGTCCTTCTGAACATAAGAAGAAACACTCCCATGAAGTGATACCTTGCTGATGTGATCCGCTACTATTGTGACTTCACAGATCCAACTTCATCCTCTAATCCTGGCCGCTGCTGAAGCTTAAAGAAGCGTTTCTGTCTGGTGACTTGCTGCTGCTGCTTTTGCCGCTGGTAGAAACAGTGCTTCCTTCCAGTCTTGATCCCGTGCTGCTTTTGTGGCTCAAAGAATTTTTCGATTTTTTGCTGCTCTTGCGGTGGAAAGAGGCATTACAATGCGAACTCCTGCTGCTAGCGCCATTTGAGGAAACAGTTCCATATTGTGATCCTCTACCATTCGATGTGAACTCCTCCAATCTCCTGCTGTTTTTACGAGCGGAAGAAACACTGTCATCCATTGATTTCATGCTGCTGCTTGTGGTGAAGTTTCTGCTCCCGGTAACAGTCTGTTGATCTCTACAGTCACTGTCCCCATCCTCATTATCTGAACTTTCATCATCATGGTGATCTGAAGTATCTCCATCATGTTCCTTTTCTCTGTCCTCGTTATCTGAACTCTCTTCGCTCTGACTGCCATCACTAGCCTTATCATCGTCATCTGAACCATCTTTCTCCTCTAAAGGAGGGATCAATTGAGGCATATCAGTAGCTGTTGACAGAAAACTTAATGCTGTTACAACGTCGCTCATCAAAGGACGGGCTGATGACTCATCTTGCAGACACATTGCTGCTATTGCAACGACTTGATTCAGGTCTTTTTCGGGAAATTGCTTGTTAAGAAGTGGATCGGCCATATCTGGATACTTTTTTGGGTCCTTGAATTTCGGTTGTGCCTGCTTGATGACAAGCATATAACGATTAGTAAATTATTACAAGCTGCTGAAGCTGATTTATACAAATACATCGAATGCATTAACGAAGAATGATTAAGAAGTTAGATTACTAACCCAAGAAACTAGATTTTGCTCGTCGATGGGTTTTGTAGTGTCTATGGCTCTTCTTCCGGTAATGAGCTCCAGCAAAATAACTCCGAAACCGTATACGTCTGATTTTTGTGTGAGATGACCTGCTCTAGCATATTCTGGAGCACAGTAACCATAAGTTCCCATCACTCTTGATGAAGGATGCATCTTGTCCCCAGAAGGCCCAAGCTTGGCGAGTCCGAAATCAGAGAGCTTGGGGGTGAAATCTTCATCCAGAAAAATGTTGGAGGGCTTTAAATCGCGAAATATAACAGCGGGATCGGCTTTTTCATGCAGGTATTCTAGTCCTTTAGCGGTACCAAAAGTTACTTTCATTCTGGCAAACCAGTTCAATGGCTTTCGTTCTGCTGCTATATCTGCAAATTCGTTAAATTTTGTAGTCATTAACACCTATTCTCGTGCACAAAGAAATCTGAACATAAACTTAACTCTTTCTTTTCATTCAAAAATAAAGCATGGGGAGAATCGAGATCAACACGGATTATATTTTTGAAAACTTGTGAGGTGCACACAGCATGCGTGCGACTTCTTAGAATCTTGATAGTTTGTGAGAGAACAACTACAGATTATAAGAATATACGTGCACATATTTATGTTTGAATGCAGAGAGGAGACCAAGAGAAAAAAAAGAAGAGAAATACCAAGGAGATTATCCTCCAGAGAGCCTCCTGACATTAATTCATGCACCAAAAGCCTCTGGTCTCCATCAGCACAGTATCCAATGAGGTTGACCAGGTTTGGGTGGTGTAAACGACTAAGCGTCAAGACCTCACCGAGAAACTCGTTTCTTTGCAGTCCATTCCTGTCAAGTTGCTTCACAGCCACCACCTATGTTTGCAATAGTAGTAGTAGTAGCAGATACAACAGAAAATTAATGTAAGCTAGATTTTGTTATGCAGTTTATATAAAACACTGGAAGTTGAAATCCTCAATGACCTGCCCGGTTGATGCCAGTGTCCCTCTGTAGACTCTTCCAAATCCACCTTCACCCAACAGGCATTCTTGACGGAAGTTCCTGGTTGCAGTGGCAAGCTCACGGAAGGTGAAGGATTGGGTGTCAATATCTCCTATTTCGACATTATCTCTATCTTCTTCCATCTTGTTTCCATCTCCGGGTTTTTGTTTCTTGATCTCTACAGCAAACAACATGAGAATTAAGATCAACTCCTGCACGCGAACTAACCTTGGAAATTAATCAAGTGTTAGTTTCTTTCAAGTGGAAGTCATTAATTTGAGGCAATTACAGTCCAAACTAAAACCATAAGAATGACTCATAAATTCAAGAACGTATCGAAATTCGTTAAAAGATAATGAGGGTTCCATTTCCCTTCCTCCATCTTATGTAAAAAAAAAATAATTTAAGTTGTAACTCAACTAATTAAATTTTGAATTTATTCTTTAATAATTATGAGTTCGAGTTCTTTTAAAGCCATTGAAAATTTAAATAATTGTCAATTTCAACACCTATAAAATTAGTCAAACCCGAATATCCATATTATTAATAATAATAATAAAAAGATTTCAAGTTTTAGGGTTTAAACTTATTCTTTGGCCCCTTTTAAAAAATCTTCCATAGTTTGTACCTCTCTTAAATATGCATTTCTTACGCAATTCAAATGGATGAATTTTCCTGTAGTTAGGTGCAAATCCCTGGTGGTTCTAGTCTAATGAAGCTGATTTTTAAGTCCCTCCTAAAACCAAATCAAGATTAAAAAACATAAAAATAAAGGCAGTAGGAACAACATGTATAGGAAATTAAAGCTATGATTACTTTAATCTTTATCGTTAGGACATTAATATCAATCTGTATTCTTCTCCCTTGGTACGTACGTATCCGTATATCTAATTTCCACATATGTTGTTGGGTGAGATAAATACCTTGTACTTCTGGAAAATAGATAAACATATAAGGTACGTGAAAGAAAAGAACAAAGCGCAGAATTTAATGATATTTGATTTAAGATTTCAAGACCAATATTTGACCTTGTTTTCGATAATTGAGGGACATATTAATTACCAGACAACATTGGCGACCCATTCTCTCTTTTGCTTTTCTGAGATTGGAAGCACGAGAAGCAATTCATCTCTTGATCGTTAAAAGCCTCTGATCAGGGAAATGAGGGCAGCACGGATTCTTGGACAAAATGCAACTTGCCAGGCCTTACAAGCCTCTGCGTCAAAAACCATAAAAGCTTGGGAGGGAGCAGAGAGATTGGTGAAGGAGGAGGACAGGGTCCTTCAAGGAAATTGAAGGACCCCACGGGTGGGAAGGAATCAGGCAATGAGAAGGGAAAAAACGTTATTGAAGGGAGCTAGTTTTTTGGGCAACGAACATGATGAACTCTTTCATTGGAGCTCTCCAAGAAAAAGGTGGAGAATTTATTGGAACATCTTTGACAAGTGTGCTTCGAGAGGAGACCAGGAATTGCGGAGTTTATATTGTTGTCTTCCCATGCTACTGGAGAGGGTATCCAACCATTTTGTGATGCTAACGAACTGGTCTGCTTGGTCTGCCCTCCTGTCTTATATCACGAGCTAAATCCTACTTGTTATCAACTTTCAGACCAAATATATACATCAAGAAAAACATTATCATTAAGGACAAAAAGGAAAAGAAAACTTCGTATGATATGAATGACTAGGTATGATACAAGGTTTTAGGTGTCCAGTTAAGTAGATTATGTATGGTATTTTTAAAATAAATAAATAATATTCTTCTCATTATATTATCATATAAGTTATTTGAATATAGATTAATGAAGAGGAAAAAAAAAGCAAAACCCATCTGTTAGATCATAGGAGGATCCATTATTAACACCTCCAAGTTAGAAGACTTGCCAAGACGCATCTCAAGATCAATCTTTTAGCCTTTAATGCATTAGCCCAAGATCAAATCTATAGTTCTCGTCACCAATCATGGGACCGAACGTGCATGTGTTAAATGAAGGCTTGCCTTCTGGTCATGTGTTCTTTAGAGATTTTGTTCTTATAATCATCATCAATAATATGGAGTCCATATATAAATCCCAAAATTCAAACAACTTTTATAGAGGCATGTTGTCACTTTAAACATATATCTCTAACTAGTCTAAAATTATATGTAGCATGCATATTGACCATCATATCTTTTACATGGACACAATTGCATTGATTAAAGTTGTATAAATATCATTAAACCCCAAGACAAACCATATACAATCATCATTTTTAAGTTTGTAAACACGCACACACACAACATAATTTTTTAAATTTTTTTTCTTTATCATGGTGATAACTTAAGCATTAAAAGGTTCTTTAATCCTAATAAAATAAAAAATTAATAGGTATCTATGATATTAAGTCCATCATTCTCAACCTTTTAAAGTTTCTATCAACTTTAAAATGGATTTTATTAGTGTAGATTGTTTTGTGAACCTCATCATTTATGATATTCAAACTTCATATTCATATAAAGCTTAAAAAATACATAATTTTAAGAAACTTAATAGTCCAATGATATCCATTGCTCCTAGTTTTGATGAACTAAACTGTTAATTGGCTACTAATTATTGTCTTAAGTTTATGTTGTTATAATTTTAATTATCATTGACATTATCCCAAGGATTGTGATGTCTTGAAGTTGTGCAAATATTAAAATCATAGTGATAGATCTTTTGCTTTAAGGTTAGCTTTAGCTTGTTTATTGTTACTCACATATTTTTAAATTATAACTTGACTCTTGAAAACAAATTAATATACTCAATAAACATATCAAAATAACTAAATAACTATGCCATATACAAAGACTAGGACCTTTGATAAATAAAAAAGTTATTCATACTTGATACAAATTTCAAATCATTCGGTAAACCAAATAATCATACTAGACATAAAACCTAAGAGCTCTAGTACAAATGACCTTATCTTCTATCTAAGTGGCCGGCCATGTACTTTCATATGAGCTAAAAATTATCTTTGTCTTATGTATAAAGTGTGTATGAAATGTATCTACCTTGTTATTATTTTAAAATTTGAATTTAAAACATTCATACCATTTTTTTTACCATTTGAAACAAACAAGATAGGCTCTCTTACACTTCTAGTCATCATTTAGCCTCAATATAACATATTTATTACATCATTTAGTACAAATTATATAGTATAAAAAACCTTGTGCTCTTCTCTTTTGAACGTCTAGTTTAAAATTCAATTATAAAAAGACTATTATTTTACCTTTACAACTTCATGCAATCTTAATCCAATCATTGATATGATTTTAAAAATTATATTTTTACTACTTTAAGCAAACACTTTTATTATTTTTTCTTACATATTGATTAATGCACCCTTCACATAATTTAAAAATAGTTAGATTAAATCCTTACTAAAAATTTGATTTTTTTAGTGTTGATTTCATTCCTTATGAGTAAAAGATATTGTGAAAGTGTAAATGATACTCTAACTACTTGGGTATTTGGTAATGTGCTTTTGATTAAGTTATAATGATTAGGTTTCGGTCTTAGGATCTTGAAAATAAATTGTATTGGCTTTAATCTGGAACCTATGAAAAGAATCATGTGAGAGGTTTCATTTTTAATATGGAAAAAAGATGGTTATTATAAAAAAAGGTGAGTATTCACCTTTAAAACAGACAAATTAACTAATGATAGAAATTCAAGCTTACCGCTTGAAAAGTGGAGTAGACAGTTAATGTCAAACTATAGTAAGATCTTCGAGTATTTTCTCTTTTTCTACTATTATTGCTTGTTATCTATGATTATATTTGTACGGTCGGTTAAAAACTAAGCTTATTTATACTTTGATATTGTAATTAAATGAGAAAAAGGCTAAGTTTACTTAAATTTAAAAAAAACATAATTCAATTCTGTGGATATATAAGTCAAAGAGGGATGGATCATAATATGTAACTTTACATCAAAATGAGAGAACTCTTCAATGAAACCAAGAAGAAAAAAAATACTATCAACAAACAATAATAAAAAAAGTTGAAATATTTGTTATGGAATCATCACAATGAAACTTATAAACATATCATCCAAAAATAAATTGTATCATGATTTTGTACAACCTAAGAATTGAATAAGACATATATAAAATAAGGGCCGGAAAGATATGGGAGGGATATAAATGAAAATGAAAATTCATTGGCTTTATACATAGTCATATGAAATGTAATATTTCTAATGTTTATCTATTAAAAACAATAAAATCATAATATTATCAATTTGAATACTAATAAAATATCAATAAATAAAAATTTTGATAAGCAAAACTAATTATTTGCTACTAATTAATTTAAGGTACAAAGTATCATTGTATATGAAAGGGAATTTTTCTTAGGCTTATGCTATAACCTTTTCTTCTCTCCTCCTCTCTAGTCTATTTTTATAAGTATTACGAGATATTAACAAATATAAATAATGAAAAATATTTAAAAAATTATCTTCTTTAACATTGGTAAAATCATCCTTTAAAAAAACAAAAGATTTTTGCAGGTTTTCATGTTTGGCTATTAATATCAAATGTCATATAAGAGAAAGTAGTAAAAAAAGGAGAAAATTATAATAGAAAGTCGAGTCATTAGAGGAGTAAGATCCTCCATTTTATTACTAGTATATATAGAAAACTATTAAGAAGAAAATATATATATATACCACATAAATTTTATGGTAGAGAGCTTTTCTGCTATTTTTTCTTACGTGAAAAATAAACACTCTCTCTAAATCTCCAAAAGTAAACACTTTTGGCACATCAAAAGCTCTAGGGATTTGTAATGCTTGTTAATTAGGTGCTCCGGTAGCCACTCAATGAATGAGTTTGGTTTGATTCTTGCTTTGTGCAAATGAACAGGAGCTTGTAATTCAAGTAAGAAGATTTTGATCAAATCATACCTGGTATATCTTCTTAGAAAACCTTTTATTTAATTTTTATTTTATACCAACAGTGGTAGCGAAGCAGGTTGATACTTGTTTTCACTTCGATGTGTGTTTATTGCATGATTATTGTTGAGTAATACATGATGATTAATAGATCTATATTTGTTCGATCTTGAGGTTTGCACACTAAAAAAAGGGTTTTACATATTATTTTTATGGTCATTAAAACCCAATTTGTATTACAATCACACCTGCTGGATTCCATTGGTGGTTGTACCGACTAGGAATTGAACTTTTTTTCCCCGTTATAATAGTCTTTTATTAAAACTATTATTTCAACTCAAGGCATTAAAATATATATAAAAAAGGGCCATAATTAATTAAGAACTTGATGTTCATGGGATGTAGTGCTCTCTTATATATATATATATATATATATATAAAGGCACTTAATGTCCATGCCCCCACCCAATTTACATGATGAATATTAATTAACATGTCTGCATGTTCAATGAATCCATTCAATTTTTGTTATGCTAAATCCAAAGTCTAAAGGAGCAGGTAATTGTCTAGGAGGTAGATCTTTCCAACATTGCATCGACGAGGTAGTGTCCTATAAGCAACAATTTTAATATAGATACTTTTTTTTTGTATGGGCTATAGTTGTAGCATATAAAATAATGTGTTAATTGAAAAAAAAATAAAAATTGATATGCTACACCATAGTAGATCTCATTCTAATTTCATAAATTATTGTTCTCTTTGATTTGAGTTGGTAAATTTATTATGCTTGCTTTATATTTTATCTGCTAAATTAGCACAAATTACATCACTATATGATGAAAGACCTTATCCGCTCCCTTAAAAGATGATGTGATCTTTTTCGCATTCTAATTAACTAATTTGTGTTGTTTACAAAAGGAATGGAGAACCTAACATTGCACAATTTTGGCATTCATTAGATTGTTTAAATGATTTTTTTTTAATTATTATCTTGATGTTCCAAAATAATTTATAGACATAATATCAGTGCAACATGATTATTTATAAATTATTTCTCTACTGTAGAGATATTGTTGTAAGAAATTATTGTTGTAATTTTACCATTTTACTTTTTATTTTAGTAAGGATGTAAAAGGATGTGTTTTTACACTGATATTATTTTTGCATATAACGCCAAAATGCCAATAGAGCCCAACAAGGGATTCAAAATGAATGAATGTGATGAATGGAATATTATAGATAAAGGGAATAATCCCTACATTTTAATCTTGGTCAATAAGATATAATATTATGACTTACATATTAGGAGAGGATTACTAGCTTCTATTGTAATTTTTTTATTTTAATATGTAAGAAAAAAATTATTATCTAATTAGATTGAAAATAAAATGAAAGATACGTAAATTTTGCAATGAATATAAAAATAACCTTCAACAATTTGATAATTGAATTGACCAAGGATGAGAAACTTGATGGAAATAACTATGACATTTAGCATAGAGAAATTTAGTAACTCTTAAATGAGATAGAGGTATTAAAGACCTTGACCAGTAACATGACCCAACCTAAAAAAGGAACAACTATCAAACATTGGTGCTACCAACAAGCCTATAAGGCTTAGGTTGGTAAGGATAGAACTGCATGCTGTTAAGATTTATACAAGATGACCTAATTAAAGAATTTAAGATTCATTGGACTGCTAAGGAAATGTAAGACCAACTTAAGATGAAATTTGGTATCATGACACCAACTAGCTTATGAGCCTTAACCTTTAAGTTTAATCAATATATGATGGACCTAATGCACTCTATGGTGGAACACCTTAGAGTGATGTCCTTTATGATTAGAGAGTTGCGAGTAACTGGTAATAATATCACTAACGAACAACAAGTTCAGATTGTCATTAGATCTTCACTTGAATCCTCTTAGGGCCACATGAAGATGGTGCTAACACATAATGAAGGTATTAAGACTTACAATCATATTGGTTAACATCTTGAACTTGAATTTGAGTGCAGATAGGTAAATTGTACTACAATTTTAACAGTTAAAGTTAGACGGTGTAGAGCATTCAAGCCTAAACACTGTTGTAACCCATTTTCGGGTCCCCACACAAAAATAAAAATAAATATATAAATATATAGCCAGAAGAAATTAGAAAAATAATAGGAGGTTGGAGCACTCAGAAAAGGATAAAAAAAATTGATTAAGGAGGTTCAAAAATGCAAGGATCGAAATTTTTTACAGTATATATTTGAATGATGAGAGCTTTGTGGGAAAAGAAAATTTAATTTGAAGAGAAAAGTCCAAAATTGGATGTTTATGGACTTAATTGGATTTTATTGAAGGTTTAATTGAATTTATAGAGGGTTTGATTGCAAGAAAATTGATTTTTAAGTCAATTTGAGCTTTAATTGGAAGAAATTAAAGTTCTGGGGTCAAATTATAATTTTTAAGAGTTGATTTGGTCAAATCAGGGGCTTAATTGCATAAATATTGAAGTTTAATGGCCAATTAGGGACTTAATTGAGGAAATCCGAAGCCAAGGACCAAATTGAAAAAGACGCGTAAATATAGGGGCTGTAATTAACACAATCAGGGGCCAAATTGAAGAAATTAAAAGTTTATTGATCAATTGAGGGTCAAATTGCATAAATCAGAGGCCAAGGATCAAAGTGGAAAACGCGGCCAACTATAGGGGCGGATACCGAAATTTGCAGGGATGCAATTGAATTAATTCTTAAAATCGAAATTACATTGTGAGGACTTAAAAGAAAAAAGGATAAATTAAGGACTAATTTGAAAAAAAGATGCTGGTGCCACCTTTAAATGAAACGGCACGTTTTGTATAAAACGGCGCCGTTTCATGTTAAAAAAAAAAGTGCAGAACAGTGTCGTTTTGAACGACATTGTTCCCCTTTCTCCTTCCCCTGGACGTGCAGCAGGGGAAGGCAATTTTTTCTTCTTTCCTCGTTGAACCCGACACGCCACATGCCTGCCAAAGCCGCCCCCCCATGCGCTCTCATGATGAAAGGTCGAGGGAGCCGCGCCTTGCCAGCCGCACCCACTGGCCAACTGACCGGCGCTGCCCCGCTCCCTATGCAGCCATAATGAGGCCCCGCTCCCTTTGCCCCCTATAAATGGAGACTGAACGCCAGCATGCAGGAGAGAAGGAAAGGAGAAGGAGGGAGGAGGTAGAGAAATAACAAAGGACGAAGAGAGAAAACAGGGAACAGAGAGAAGAGAAAGAAGGGAACAAAAAGGAAAGGGACCGAAAAAGAAAGAAAACGGGGGGGGGGGGGAACCATAAACATGGGAGAGACTGTGAGATATGATAAAAAAGAGGGATTGTGAGGGTTAGGGGAGAAGAAACAGAAGAGAGGAGAGAACAAACCGAAGAGAGGAAAAAACGAACCGAAAGGGAGAGGACAGAGAGAATAGAAAGAGAGGAACCGAAACATAGGGAGAGGAAGGAAAAGCTTGAAACGGGGTAGGAAATTAAAAAACAAACCAAGAGGATAAAGGGAAAGGGAAACCACTGAAGAACGAAAGAAGAGGAAAGGAAACAGAGGAGAAGGGAGGAGCAGTAACCTCTCTCTCCGCCGCTTGAAACAGTAGCACCGCTGCTGGGAGTCGCCGTCCGTGAGCCACGACACAGCCACCGGTCTCCACCACAGCACCGCCAGCGAAGCAGTCCGACCAGCAAGGCACCGCCTCCTCCGCGCCAAGTAAACTCTTCTCCCCCCTGCATTTCTTTCGTTACCTGCGTTTCCTCCTGCATGCAGAACATTCGGTCTGCATGCAGGAGGATGGGAGGGGGAAAATAATTCCCCCCCCTCCGTTGGATTTTTTACGCTAGGCCAGGCTGGTGTTGGCCCAGCACTAATTGGGTTTCCTTCGCTGGGCCAGGTTGGTTCTGGCCCAGCTCTGATGTGTTTGTGGGCCAGACTGATTCTGGCCCATCCCTAATTTTTGGGCTGAATCTGGCCCAGACTAAAAGGAGAGATTTGTTGGGCCGAGATCGGCCCAACCCTTTTGGTGCTGAGTCCGGCCCAGTTAGTTGGGCCGGCCCAGCCCATCCCACTTAATATTATATATTACAATGTTTTTATATTATTTATATATATAGATATATAAAAAAAAATAAATTTTTTTTTGAAAAATCCTTAAAAAAATCGTTGATTTTCCTGCATATTTTTATCAAAATTGTTTAATATTGGTTTGTATTTTTATACCGTAAAGATACAAATCCGGTATTAAAATACTTGATTTTCGTCAAGACATCAAAAATATATATAAAAAAAAAGGATGTTTTTTTTTGTTTCAATGCATACGGCCTAGTCTCTCCAAAATTTTTTTAAAAAATCATCACATCATATTTTCATATAACAAAAGAAATCTTAAAAAAATATATGTATTAGCATGCACTTTGGCTTTAACAACAAGTTTGTTAGAACCACGAGAACTAGGCCAATATTTCAAAAATTCTAAAAAAATCTTTTTGTCTTCCTTTAGTAGTGAGAATTATGAATTTATACGTAAAACGTATTCCTGATATTAAAAATATAGTTTTTATATAGATGTTAGAATGGTTAGGTTTTCACTCGATAAGATAAGGACCTCTTTATTGAGGAGGACTTTTCTATAACCATAGACAGACCAACAACTAGAAATACGATAACACCTTAGCTTTTTATCAGATAATCAAACAATGCAGCTTACCATAGGTAAGGCGTATTTGGGGTGCTAATACCTTCCCTTTACGCAATCAGTCTCCGTACCCGATCTTTGATACCAGTTAGGGTTCCTAGTGACCAAAATACTAGGTGGCGACTCCCATTCCATTTTTCACTGATAAAAGACAAGAATTTCTTGTCTCCTCATATTTGCCAGATAGATATATATATTTTACCTTTGAAGTGGAATATTCGCCGCGACGCCGCACCACGTGCGACAAACACAAAGGACAACAAAAAGGAGCTCTACAAAATGATGCTGCAAATATGGCAACAAGAGTTGGCAGAGTAGCCAAATGTCATAGAGGTAAGAGTAGAAAGAAGAACATGACCAAGATTAAATTTTATAACTATAAAAACATGGATCACTTTGCTTGGGATTGCTTTCAGCTGAAAAAGGTAGAACCCTATTTTGACCCTCTTATTGGTATATATGCTCACACATTTTGTTACTCATATTATCTATGGTTAGTTCATAGACATGAGCAACAAAATATATAGCTAAAGATTGAGTTAGATACATAGATTATATGTGTCTACCAGCAGGCAACCATTATGTTATTACACTACACCATTAAACAGTTTTACCGACGGATTAGGTCCGTTAGTGTGAGGCACAAGAACTGTCGGTAATATTTTTACCGACGGTATCACAGACGGCAAAATGTGCTAAAAAAAAATTCCCCGCGAGAATTTTACCAACGGAATAAGTCCGTCTGTTTTTCCAACGGTATTTACTGACGAACTATCTGTCGGTGATTGTGGCATAGGCGGTAAATATTTCAGAACTCCCTGTCAAATACCGACGGAATATATCCGTCGATAATATTAATGGAAAATACCGACGAAATATATTTGCCGGCGATTGTGGCATGGGTGGTAATGTTTTTGCAACTCTCGGTAAAATACCAACCACATGTTTCCGTTTGGAAATCCGTCGGTATTTATTTAAAATACTAAAAAAAATTATTTATTATCAGGAAAAAAACTTAATAACCAAATAAATTTGTATTAAACATTAAAAATGTAAAAATAATGTTAAATAATATTCATCCAAATATTCATTACAAATTTAATGTTTTAAAAAACAAAAATAAACTAAAATAGAGGCGGAGCTGAAGGAGGAGGAGGAGGCGGAGGAGGCTGGTTGTTGTCAGGATCGTACGACTAAAAAGGAGCACATGGATCATCACCCATCTTTGATCTAATCTTCATAACCATTCGATGGAGCTGATCATAATCCGTCGAGAGGAGTTGATATTGTTATTTCAAGGCTATGAACTCCTCTGACTGAGTGCTCGATACTGATGGAGAGCTCCCAACGATTGAGACACTACGGGCCGACCGCAAGTTTTCGGCCGTAGTGTTGGAGAGCCCATAGACCCGATTTTTATCGGGTCCACTAGACGATCCGACCTCCATCCACAAATCCAGATCAAAATCTGGATGGGTAGAAGGATTATCCCCATATCTCTCTCTCAATCGGCTATTATAGGTCTCTTGAATTTTTTTTAAAAATCATCATATTCAATTCAAGAAAACAATAACTTACAAAATAAAATGATTGAACGAACATACCACAAAGTGCTGAGCACAGTTGTCCAGGTACTGTTGCACCCCTTTTTGGCGGTCTTGACTCCGCACATGCGTCTCTACAAATAGCTCTATTGGACTCGGCTCACGTCCAAGAGACGTAGCCTGTAAGAAAAAAAAGGTTGCAAGTTAAATATATTTATAAGCAATAACAAATTAATTAATGATATATTTCATTTAAAGCGCAGTGAGAACCGCTCAGACGTCACGTGCTCAATATATGCCACCCATATATCTCCCGATATGAATGGCGGTTTGAATTCTCGCCAAACTGCCACCTCATTCCATCCTTCAAGACCGTTGTCCCTCGCATATCTTTTCGCCTTTTTTTGGGTGTCATACCAAAAATCATGCAACCTACTTCCATAGTAACTAATTAGAATTTAGAACATAAAATTAAAAATTAAAAATAAATATTATTTTTGATGTTACCTAGTTGCCATATGATTCTCCTATACCCTCCTAACAACATTGTTGTTCACGCTATCCCAATCAAATTTATTCTGTGTATATAAATAATTTATTTAAAATAAAAATATTACAAGATATAAAATTATAAAAATTATTTATTAAAAATAAATTGGAAATTAAAAATTAACACCTAGCTGAAATCGCCGAAACCAGACATCGATATTAGGTCTTCGCTTAGGATGTCTGGAGACCTGACTCCATTGAAACAATAGAATCTCCATCGACGATTTAAACGCCGATGTTATTGTCCTGACAGCCTCAATGTTTGTGAACATGAAATTAAATAAAATTAATAAAAAAATTAATTAGTTGTTCATAAATTATGTTATAAGTATATATAAAAAAAACTAAAACCTAAACAAACTTACATTGAGAGGTCATCCTTCCATTGTGCCAGGTACTTGTGGGTGAATTGACCCCGCTGTGAAGGTACACCGCCTCTGTGCTGTGAAACCGCGCTAGAAGAGGCAGCATCACAAGTTGGCGTAGATGCCTCGCCGTGATCAGCACCTAAGTTGATGTCTTCCTCGCTGCTAGAAGAACTAGCTGCAGCCGTCTGCTGACGATGTGTAATAGATTTCATTTGACGCATCTACACAAATGTATACAAATTATTACATAATTAACTTTGATTATTTTAAAAAATTTCAGCAGCACCTCCCCTATACTAGAGACTACCCACAGTTTTCAAACATGTAATCTTTACAATTACCACAATCCAATTGACTCCAGCAACATCATATACAACTTAACATCTATAGAAATTCAATCATTTAAAAAAATTCGGCAGCACCTCCCCTATACAGGAGACTATCCACAATTTCCTAACCTGCAATCTTTACAATAATCACAATCCAATTGACTCCAACAACATCATATATACAACTTAACATCTATAAAAATTTATTTATTTAAAAAAATTCGACAGCACCTCCCATATATTAGAGACTACCCACAATTTCCTAACCTGCAATCTTTACAATAATCACAATCCAATTGACTCCAACAACATCATATATACAACTTAACATCTATAAAAATTTATTTATTTAAAAAAATTCGACAGCACCTCCCATATATTAGAGACTACCCACAATTTCTTAACCTGCAATCTTTACAATAATCACAATCCAATTGACTCCAACAACATCATATATACAACTTAACATCTATATAAATTTATTTATTTAAAAAAATTCGATAGCACCTCCCATATATTAGAGACTACCCACAGTTTCCATACCTATAAATATTTATAATTACACAAATATTGCAAAATCAACTCTATACAACCTAACATCTATAGAAATTCAACATCTATATATTTTCAACTAACATCAATACAAATTTATAAATAACAATTAAAATTAATCAAAATAATAAACAACATAACAAACAATAATATCCTAAAATTAAGATAAACTAATTAAACTTAATTCCATATTTCAATTAACATTTAAACATAAATTCAACAATAACAATTATGGCAAATCAAACAATAATATCCTAAAATTAAAATAAACTAATTAAACTTAATTCTATATTTCAATTAACATTTAAAACATAAATTCAACAATAACAATTATGACAAAACAAACAATCATATCCTAAAATTAAGATAAACTAATTAAACTTAATTCTATATTTCAATTAACATTTAAACATAAATTCAACAATAACAATTATGGCAAAACAAACAATAATATCCTAAAATTAAGATAAATTAATTAAACTTAATTCTATATTTCAATTAACATTTAAAACATAAATTCAACAATAACAATTATGACAAAACAAACAATAATATCATAAAATTAATAAATAAAAAGAAAAAACCAAAGAACACTACACAAAACCTCCTAAACACAATACAAATAATACACAAAACTAAAAAACACTACATAAATTCAAAATAAATTTAGGAATAAAAAATACTTACCTTAATAGTGTGTTGCTTTGAAGATTTTATCTACAAACAATACACAAAACAAAGAACACCAAAAAAAATAATCATAATTAAAATAAAAAAAATACAAAGATAAAGAAAGAAGAATACATACCTTTTAATATGCTACAACTACCATCCAAACAACAAAATCTCTTGCAAAAACATAATATAAATGGAGAGGAGAAGAGAAATAGAGATGAAAAGCCAGGAGAAAAAATAAACCAGGAGGGGGGGCAGGATTTATATTGCAATTTTTTCGACGGAATTACCGACGGACATTTATTATTGTCGGTGACATTAAATTCCGTTGGTAATTAATTAATATTCACACCAAAAAATTCAAAAATCCCACCAGACTTTTCGAGCCATCGGAAAATCCTTCGGTAACCGCGTGTTGGAGCACGGGCGCTTCGGTTTTGCCGTGTCCGTCGGCAAATCCATTGGTAAATGTGTCGACCGGCCAGACGCTCCGTCAGGCATGCGCTTCGGGATTGCTCCAATCATCGGTGAATCCGTTGGTATATCCGTCGGTGATTATGGCAGGGGATGTAATTTCTTTACAACTCTTGGTCAAATACCAATGGGTGCTAGTCCGTCGGTATAGTTGTCGGTGATAGTGGCAAAATTTCGTAATTGTTTTGCAACTCTCTGTAAAATATTGACGGGTACCATTTCTTCAGTGATTGTGGCAAAATTCCGTAAATATTTTTCAACTCTTGGTTTAATACCAACGGGTTCCATACCATCAGCAGTTCTGTCGGTGAAACTGTCAATATTTTTACAGCTCCTCCATGTATTTTTGTCTATCCTCTTGCACAAAATCTTGAATTGCAAACTTACAGCACGCATAACACAATAACAAGAGCTAACAATTAAAGAAGAATAAATATTTCATGTTCCAAAATATCATCCTTAATATTACATTATAAAAATAAGGCTTTACAGCATGTTTAGTCAGAATTTTCATCTTCGTCCTCAATTGAATTGTTATCATCAGCTTCATCGCACTCTTCAATGTGGTTATCATCTTCTTCATCAACATTCTCTACTCCATTAGAGCTCAAAATAGCATTTAACTCCTCTGCGTCAACATCAACAAGACTATCGTCGAAAACATGAAAATTTAAATTTTCTTCTAAGTCAATCGAAGGAGCAACTCGGTATGGTTCAACCAACTCACTAGCTTGAAAGATTTCATCTATCACACTTGTGTCTTCGTTCTCATCCTGAACAACCTCGAAACGACCCCTGGGTTTGGTTTTTAAAACAGATAACCAATCAACTCTTGATCGATCCCTTCTAAAGGAAGGGGTGTATGTGTAATAAACTTGTTGGCATTGCTTTGCGAAAACAAAGACGTCGTTTACGTTGCGGTGTTTAGCTTTTGAGTTGATTTCAACGAGACCATATTGAGGATATACTCTGATTCCTCTGTCAGTTGTGTCATACCAATAGCATTTGAATAAAAACACTCTATTCTACTAGCTATGATATTGTAGTTCGATGACCTCTTCCAATCTATCGTAGTAGTCAACTTCAAACTCACTAGAAGTTGATCCCTTAATACAAACACCGCTGTTGTATGTCTTTCTTCCATGCCCGTACTCTTCAGTATGAAAGACATATCCATTGACAAAATACCCGTTATAGCACTTGACTTTTCTTTCAGGGCCTAGGCTTTGTAAAGACATTGAAATAGCAGCACTACCTCCTATTTGATAAACCTTGTATATTAAATGTTGCACGTGTGCGGCGTCGCGACGATGGCCCACCATCCAGGAAAAAGATGGAAATGTGGTGGATCTCGAAAATATGGAGAGGAAAGGAATTCTTGTCTCTTATCAGTAATGACAAGAATATGGAGAGGAAAAATATGGACCGGGAGTCGCCACCTAGTATTCTGGTCACTAGGAACCCTAACTGGTCTCAGAGATCGGGTACGGAGACTGGTTGCGTAAATGGAAGGTATTAGCACCCCAAATACGCCCTACCTAAGGTAGGCTGCAGTGTTTTGTCTGATAAAATCTCAAGTCGTGTTGTGGTTTCTAATTATTGGTCTGTCTAAGGTTCAAGACAAGACCCCCTTTAGAATGAGTTTCTAATTATTGTCCGAAAAATAATTAAATCTCCAGCATACGCATTACGTGTAATGTCGTACCCCAGATACTAACAGATAAACAAAATAAAATTTTTGTTATTTTTGAAATTTTGGCTAATGTTCTCTTAACTTTAATAAACTGGTTATTAAAGTCAAAATGCATGCTAAAACATTGTTTTTTTTTTTTTGTGTATGAAAACACAATATGATTTTTAGCTTTGAGACACTTGGCCGTATGCATAAAAACATTTTTTTATTTTTTTAATTTTTTTTTAATTTTTGGAAGTTTTGACGACAACCGAGTATTTTAATACCAGATTTGTATTTTTTACGATGTAAAATACTACCCGATATTAATTAAAATGACATAAAAACTACACGAGAAAATTATAAAAAATGCTGAAACAAATATTTTTAATTTTTTTCTCTTGAAATGGGCCGGATCAGGCCCAAATACATGGGCTGGGCCGAGCAGCCCAACCACATGAGCTGGGCTCGGCCCAGCCCACAATAGCTGGTTACTGTGTATGAGCACAGTAACCAGCTTCTCCCCGCCTGCAGACGTGCACTGTGCACGTCTTGCATGGCGAGGGAAGAAATGAAGGCAAAATAAAAAGGGCGGAGGGCTTACCTAGAGTGGCGGCGACGCTGGCGGCGGAGGCACGGTGGCCGGCGGTTTCTTCTCCTTCTTCCTCTGTGTTTTCTTCTTCCTTTGCTGTCTGTTTTTCTTTCCTTTTCCTCTCGTCTTTTCTCTTCTCTTCTCACTTCCCTCTCCTTTGTTCTCTCTCTCTCTTTCGGTCTCTCCCTTCTTTTTTTCCTCTCTATCACCCCTCTTTTTTTTTTCTTCCCCTTCCCCTGTTTTTATAGGCAAAAATAAGGGAGGGAGACGTGGCTGGGGTGACCACTATGCTGCCGCCCCGAACTGCCCAAGGGGTACGTCCCCTTCCTTCTTCCACCACGTGGCAAGCAAGTGGGTTGTCAGTGTTTTTTTGAGAGAGAGCTGGCGGTGGAACAGAAGAAAAACTCTTCTTCTTCTTCCCCTGCTTCGCGTGTCCAGGGGAAGAAGACATGGGTGCCGTTCAAAACGGCACCGTTTCCAGCCTTTCTCTTTTGTTTTTTTTTTTATAACAGTGCATGAAACGGCGTTGTTTTTCCCAAAACACGCCGTTTCATTTAAATGGATTTTTGGGCGCCAAAACGCTTCAGATTCAAAATCAGGCCTTCAATTTGCGCGCGTTTTGCATTTTGGTCCTTGGTCTCGGATTTCTTCAATTAAGTCCCTTATTGACCATCAAACTTCAATATTTATGCAATTAAGCCCCTGATTTGACCAAATTAACTTCTAAAAATTATAATTTAACCCAAAAACTTTAATTTCTTCCAATTAAAGCCTAAATGAACTCCAAAATGAATTTTTCTTGCAATCAAACTCTCCATAAATTCAATTAAACCTTCAATATAATTTAATTGAGTCCATAAACATCTGATTCTGGACTTTTCTTCCTCAAATTGAATTTTCTTTGTCAACAGGGCTATCATCAGTCAACAAAATATTGTCAAATTTTAATTTTTGTATTTTTAAACCTCCTCAACCAATTGTTGACCATTTTCTGAACATTCTGACATCCTTTTTTCACTGTTCTATTTTTTTGCTCATATATTTTTTTTGAATTTTTTGTGTTTTATCTTTTTTTTTGTGCGGGGACCTAAAAATGGGTTACAACATTAAATACAACAATAATCAATAAACGAATATTATGTAATATTGACGTACAGTTACTTACATTGCAAGAGATAATGAGTTTATGATAGGACTTATATGTGTTCTAAACCACGTGGCAAATTGTTCATCTTATAATTGAAAGATCTGGGATTCGGTCAGCTGTGAGTTATTGGACAATAAGTATCGTCGATGTTGCCTGCAAGGTTGTTCCAAATTATATGAGTTTATGGTATCACAAAACATAAATAGTAACTCTTGACAAAGTTTAAGTCGAACATCTACTTACTTAATAAAAGGTCTCAGCTTATCACCGTTAAATAAGACATAATTGTGTGCTTGTTTGAACTTTATTTCAAACAAATATCTTCCCCTTGTGGTATTTTTAGGTGTTGGTCATCTAGGATTGAAGAATATTGACAAGTTCCCACTTGAAGGCACTTCATCACCATCATCATGCTATGGAACACGGTTGATCCTCGATCTCAAATGAGGTTTGAAATAGTATGAGATAAATGTTGAGATCTCCTCAACAATATAGGCCTCACATGTTGACGCCTCAACATGCACCTTGTTCTTAATCTTTTTTTTAAGATTGAACAAGTACCTGCATATATATAAATATATAGAATTAAAAAAAAAATTCAATTAAAAAAAACAAAAAAAAATGTTTAATTATGAATTACATAGCAACTGTAATATCTAACCTTTGAATGGATACATCTATTTGTATTAAACCAGTCCTCCAACTTTTACATCAAATGGTAAATGTACGGGAAGATGCTCAATTGAGTCAAAAAATGATAGAGGGAATATCATCTCAAGTTTGCATAATGTCTCGATGATATTCATTTCAAGCCTTTCAATGTGATCAACATTCAACTTGCTAGAGCATGTATCTTTGAAGAAATGACTGATCTCTGTTAGTTCATCCCATATCCCTTTTGGCAACAAATCACGAAAAGCTAATGGGATGAGTGTTTGCATAAACACATGGAAGTCATGACTCTTCATTCCATATAATCTGCATTCCTCCGTATTAACCAGCCTTGATATGTTCGAGGCATGTTCATCGGGGCAACGCAGACTCTTAAGCCATTTGTAGACTAGTAATTGTGCGTTTTTATCTAACACGAAGCTTGCTCTTGATTTTACGACCCGTGACCCATCACAAACCAACTCTATATTTTTACAGTTACAAAACAGCGCTACATCCAATCTAGCCTTGATGTTGTCCTTTGTCTTCCCCTTCACATCCATGACGGTGTTGAAAATGTTCTTAAACATTTTCTTTTCAATGTGCATGACGTCAAGGTTATGGCAGAGAAGATTGATCTTCCAATAAGAAAGCTCCCAAAAGATACTTCGCTTCACCCAATTATGGGTCAAACCAAAACCATGTGATCAACATTTCAAGCCTTTCAATATGATCAACATTCAACTTGCTAGAGCATGTATCTTTGAAGAAATGACTGATCTCTGTTAGTTCATCCCATATCCCCTTTGGCAACAAATCACGAAAAGCTAATGGGATGAGTGTTTGTATAAACACATGGTAGTCATGACTCTTCATTCCATATAATCTGCATTCCTCCGTATTAACCAGCCTTGATATGTTCGAGGCATGTCCATCGGGGCAACGCAGACTCTTAAGCCATTTGTAGACTAGTAATTGTGCGTTTTTATCTAACACGAAGCTTGCTCTTGATTTTGCGACCCGTGACCCATCACAAACCAACTCTATATTTTTACAGTTACAAAACAGCGCTACATCCAATCTAGCCTTGATGTTGTCCTTTGTCTTCCCCTTCACATCCATGACGGTGTTGAAAATGTTCTCAAACATGTTCTTTTCAATGTGCATGACGTCAAGGTTATGGCGGAGAAGATTGATCTTCCAATAAGAAAGCTCCCAAAAGATACTTCGCTTCACCCAATTATGGGTCAAACCAAAACCATGAAACTTCTGCTTACCTGATTGGAGACCAAACACAATGTCACCGTACTCTGACACAACATCAAGCAATTCTTCACCGGAAAGACGCGGGGGTGCAACATCCTTTTCAACTCTGCAAAGAAATCCTTTCTGTTCTTTCTGTATTTGTGATTCGATGGCAAGAAACGACGGTGACAGTAAAAAAAAGAAGCTTTACCCCCGTTCGTTAGCATGAATGCCTTGTTGTTCTTCATACAGTATGAACATGCTAGCTTTTCATGCATGCTCCAACCAAAAACCATTCCATAAGCTGGGAAATCATTGGTAGTCCACATCAAAGCCGCTCTCATAACAAAATTATGTTTCCTCGAGATGTCATAAGTCAAAGCTCTAGAGGACCACAACTACGTCAACTCATCAATCAACGGATGAAAACAAACATCTATATTCTGTCCCGGACTGCTCAGACCTAGTATGACCATAGATAAAAATATGAACTCTAGCCTCATACACATCCCCGGTGGCAAGTTATAAACCGTCAGTATGACCGGCCAACAAGAATTAGGAGCAGCAAATGACCCGAATGGGTTGAATCCGTCTGTACACAACCCAAGACGCACGTTCCTTGATTCAGCTGAAAAGTGAGGATGCACACTGTTAAAGTGTTTCCAGGCTTCACCGTCAGAAGGATGCACCATCACTCCATCAACCGCATGATGTGATTGGTGCCATGTCATGTGCTCAGCAGTCCTTGGTGACATGAATAACCTCTGCAGCCTAGGTGTGATTGAGAAGTATCTAAGTTTTTTATATGCCACGATAGTCTTCCCTTTACCAGTTCTGGGTTTGTAACGGGAATGCCCATATGTCATGCACTCGGTCAGCTCATCATTTTCAAGGTAGTATAACATGCAGAAGTTAGGGCACATGTCAATTTTTTGGTATCCTAAACTGAGGGGTTTCATCATGGACTTGGCAACATAGAAATTCTCTTTCAACTTCCCTTTAGGTAAAATGCTTCTCGCCTATTCGATAATCTTGTCATAATCGGCCTCACTCAACCCGTGATCTGACTTGATGGTGAACACTTGTGCTACGGCCGATAATTTACTATGGTTCGTGCAGCCATCCCATAATGGTTCATCAGAATCTTTCAACAGATCAAAAAACCTTGTTGCATCTGCATTAAGTTCTTCTTCTACGATTGGACATTCACTGACATTACCTTCACTCATTCTCATTGCATCCATAACCATGTTCCTGTAAGGATTACTGTTGTCATTTCCAACTTTATGTATGTTGCTAGCACTACAAGTTGACCCAACCACCCTTTCTACCATGCTCTTATTAGAAACAAATAGTTCCTCGTATGCATACCAAAACAGGTAATCCTCCATGAACCCTTTGGTTAGATGATGCATCGTTACAACATCTTGATGCAAAAACTTTTTATTTTTACACTTCCTGCATGGACACATAATACCACCATCAGTAAAATTCCCCGGGATAGATATTGTGAAATTAAAAAACCCTGAACCCCGTTACAATAATCCATCCTCTGCAATCCTTGGGGTGAGTCCCGATACATCCATGAACGATCATCCATGACTTCTATCGAAAAATTATGACGACAACATGTATTAATTAATTATGTTACATAAATAAACATAAAAAAATATTGGTTTGCCCCGACATTATCCAACAAACTAAAAAAACACTTAATTTAAATATTCATTATCAATTATCAACTATCAACGTCCATACAAATTTATACATATATAAATTTATGGAAATCACAACTTTGCAATAGAATTGATAAAAATTAAAATGGACCCGTTAAACAAGCTATTATTTATTTCATCACAACACATCTAATTCGGTGTAATTCAAACAAAGTTTCAACAATTTACAAACAAATATAATTTGACAAAATCTAAAACAAGCTATAACAACTACTAAATTATACATTCATACTACAAGTTTTTTTGACAAAAAACAATCAAACAAGTACATACGTTAACAACAAACATATACTAAAAAAAAATTCACATTTAAATGTTAAAACTAAAAAGGATAGATTTACTTACAAAAAATGATAAAATCCACAAGAACGGATATTGTTGTGACCACGTACAAAAGTATAAGAAACTTGAGTGCTTGTGTTCAGAAGAGGGGGAGAGTTGGGATGGGTGGTTGGCTGCAGTTCGGGAGGGGAGAGGAGGGATAGGGAAGAAGAAGAAGAAGAAGAATGGGGAAGAGAGTGTCGGCAGAGTGGGTCTATAATGGCTTTTACCGATGGAATCATCGACGGACAGGTTCCGTCGGTATACCAGTCGGTGATTCCACCGGTGAATGTGCCACGTCACTGTACAGAGATCCCGGTTTGAATCCATCGGTCATTCCATCGGTAAAATCGTCTGAAAAAAATCCATGTCACCACACCGTTGCAACTTTCCAAAAAACTATATAATCCGTCGATGATACGGTCGGTATATACTGATGGACTGTTTCCATTAGTATATACCAATCGTATAACCAACAGATATTTTCTGTCGGTAAATACCGACAGAATTAGAGACGAAAGTATTTCTGTCGGTAAAAATTACCGATGAAAAAATTCTATTGGTAATTTCGTTGGTTTTCACCAATTTTCTAGTAGTGTTATGGGTAATGGCACTCAGGTTGATGTCCTTGGATTTGGCATATATTGTTTAAGGATGTGCACTAAGTGTGATTTATTGTTTATATGACGTGTTGTGTACCTCAAATGCCTATTGTAATACCTTATTAGTTTTAGATTTATTCCCTTTAGGTTTTTCTTTTTTACTTGGAAGGTACTTAAATGGATATATGTTTAAGTAGAAATTTGTTTAGATGTGGTCAAGTGAAGGTTCTTTTATGTTGGATTTGGACTTGCATTTCAATAATGACATATTTTACTTCTTTTGATATTATATTTGATTTAATTAGATGGCATACAAGATTAGGATATATAGGACAAGATCGATTAGCTCGACTAGCTAGAGATGGCTTATTGGGCTCACTCACTAAAATAAGCATGCCTATGTAAGAGCCATGTTTGGTAGGAAAACCATGTAAAAAGCCTTTCAGTTACCCATTAGATCTAGTCCATTTAAATATTTATGGACCTATGAATATAAGGGCATGTTATGGTGCTTTTTATTTTCTAACTTTCACAAATGATTACTCCTGGCGTGGTGTTGTGTATATGTTATCTCACCAATTAGAGGCCTTAGATTATTTCAGACATTTTTTTACATGAGTTGAGAATAAAAAAGAGAGAAACTTAAAGGTTCTTTGTACTAATAGAAGTCGAAAGTATTTATTAGAACAATTCAAAGAACTATGTGAGGAAAAAAGAATAAGCATGCAATTAACAATTCTTTACACTCTGTAAAAAAAATAATGGTGTTGTGTATAAAGAAAGAATTACACACTTTTAGATACAACTAGGTCTATGATGACATAAGATAATCTTTCAATTAATTTTTGGAGGATGCACTATTGACTGTTGCCCATATTCTTAATCATATATCCTTGAAATCAATTCCCTCCATCCCTTATGAACTTTTAAAATGGTGAAAAACCTAATTTAGAAGGCTTCCACCATGGGAATTTGTTAGTTATGCTCATAAATCTTTCTATAAATATAAAAAATTAGGTCTTAGAGCAAGCAAACATATTTTTATTAAATAGTTGATTACTTTAAGTGCTATGTTATATATGGTGAACATCCTAATAGAAAAATGACTGAGATAGAGTCCTTTGATATGAATTTTCTAGAAGAGGATTTCGTAAGTATTGGTGGAGTTAAAAGGGATCTTTAATTTTATGAGTTATAAGAACATTTTAAAGGTTTTGTACTATCCTATGGTCAAGATAAGATTTCCAAACTTTATCCTACAATTGCCATAAATAATGGAAGTGATGCTTTACTCAATAGAAATGTACCATTAAAAGTAGATTCTCAAATGTTAAAAAATAAAAAATAAAAAAACTTCTTTGCTTCAACCAAAATGTTAATTTGGATTTGTGTACTTTTAATATTTTTCAATCAATAAAATTGAATTTGTTTTTACAAAACTAAACATTAATCAAATGTGAGGATTATTTTTTACACCTAAAAACCCTGTGGCAAAGTAATCAAATAAATTATTGGATCAAAGTCTAAAATAACAGAGTGTATAAGGATAAAATTAAAATAAAAAAGGTTTGGTGATTAAATTTAAAAAAAAAAAGAGTGAACAATATTATATGAATGAACAAATCTTTGAGAATTCTTTTATTTTGTGGATCACGTTTGCATTTGCCATTGAGATTTTTTTATATGTATACTTATAGATTGACACCCGAATTGAGAATTGTTATATCAACTGGGGACTCCTATGGTTACACCAAAAATGTATTACATATATATTCATTTATGCCGAGCAAATATACCATACTCATAGTAAGAAAAAAATTACTATTGATTTCATCTCATTAACGTCAACAAGAATCACTTCAAGGGTTAACAGTATTTTATTTACCTGGAAGATAATTTTTCATGTACAAGGAGAAAAAACTACGACCCAAAAATAAGAGTACATAAAGGATAATTCTTCATTTTCATTTCACCACTAAGACAATGTTTGAAAATGCAATTCAAATCATATTTTTTAAAATTTCAAATTTAAAAAATAAATTAATTTTTTTATATTTTCATATTAATATAAAAAAAATATTATTTTAATATATTTTCAAATAAAAAATACTTTAAATCACAAGAAATGCAATTCTCCCATAAATCTTTTAAATCCTGCCGCTGCTCCGTGTCAGAAAGTAATTTAAAAGCAGCCCCCGTTAAGTCACATGTCACAACTCAAAAGCAATTGCTTGCTCACTGGCTTTCTGCCATTTTTGTTTAAATTATATGGTATCAGGCAAGATTGTCATAACGGCGCCCCTCAAACACAAAATTAAAACAAACCATAAATATAGTTAACATCTTTTATCCCTGCCTCACAAAATCACAGTGATTTTATAGGGCATAAGTTGCATGCAAACACAGTAATAGGAACAAGAAATATAACCATCAAAACTACCCTTTTCTACAAAGGAGAGGAACCAGACCCAACTGCCTTCCACAGCTTGACCCATTCAACCATGGCTTCAGCAGCACGAGTGAAAACGGGATTTGATGGTCCTAACTGTTGCTTCACTGTTGTTGCCATCTCAAGGATGCAGTCTTCTGTTGTCGCTGCTGTTTGTGGCAGCCTAACTAACTGAAAGAACGGGACAATTTCCTCCGTCAGCTTTACCCCTTCCCACTCTTTTTTCAAGCTTTCTATCGCACTACCTCTGTCTCTTCTCCACACATACGGTAGCCCACTTTTCACACCAAGACCAAGGTGATCGCACACAACCTTAACACACATTCCACTCCAAATATCTTCCATTGTTTCCCATCTAAGATTTCCTTCCCCATCCAACTTCAAAGCTGGCAATAAAGCTGGCCCCACGGCCTCACGATCAAAAGCAATGTTGATTCCACTGATGGGCATCATGGCCCTAGATGGAATGGTCATAACAGCATCAACATATCGAGAATTTCTCTGCCCTGGCTTCAGGGCTTGTGTAGGAGCATCTAAGTCAGCTAAATTAAGCCAGAGTCCACATGACAGAGCACACGTAACCCCACTACGCAGGCTAAATGGGTACCCACGAACAAAATCTGCTCCCTCACGATAAGGGTCATAAAGAGTATTGAAGAAAAAAGGAGTGGCTGGAGTTGTCAGGTTAGCAAGATGCTGGGCCACAGCATCTATTAGAAAACCCTTACTGTCCTTAGCTGGGATGCAATCATCATCGATTGAGACAATGTATTTCTTACGAGATACAAGAAAGCCGAAATACCTGCATGAGTAGCCGGAGAAGACTATGGAGGTAGAAGAGCCCACCACCCGGTCGATATGAGACTTGGAATAGACATCAAGATTAAAGCCCTCTGGTATCCTGAGTTCCTCTTTGAGATCAGGGTCTTTGACAATTATCAAGTGGAATCGGGAGAATATGGGTCTCCACTCATTCATAAATGATGTCAGGTCTGAGTGAAGTGCTCCTATCACAATGTCAACCTCACTGTCTTTGATGTTAGCTAGAGACATCTTCCCAAGTTACAAAAATGAAGATCCAGAACCAAGAGATTGTTTCTCCTAAAAGCAGCTCGTGTTTGGGTTTAAAATGTATCGAAGTGTACATGCACAATTTTGTCTATCTTAGAATTTCTCAGAACATCCTATCAATAGACAATCAAAATGTAAGAGAAAAGCTTCAAAATCCAGCTCAAAACATCTGGAAGGATAGGATGAAAAAATTTCAAATACAACTCACTAGTAGGAAGGACAGGGGTTATGACATGTTGGATGTTCAATGCCTGGATGAATGCAAGGACTTCATCATTTCCTGTCGCCACAAACAATTTCAGAACTTTCTCAGTCAGTTTTCCAGCTTTCAGTGTTCTCTGCTCAACATGGAAAAAACAATGTTACAATAGGATATGAAATGGACCAAAAGAAGTTAAAAGGTAGAAGAGCAGTTAGAACTGAGGAGAAAAGATAACAGATTGACTTTTTATAGCTCAGATGTGAACGGAATATTTATTGCTTTGGTTTAAGTGACAATCTATGCATTGCATTGTATGACTTATAGCAGCACAAATTGCAAGGGAAAAAAAATTACAATAGCTTGGAACTAAACATTGAATTAAACCATTCGATGGAATGGAAATGCTAGAAAATCAGCCAAGACAAAGCTATAAAAGTATCAAATGAGCTCAATGGTCACAAAGCAGCAGATCAAATTGCTATTGCCAAAGCAAGATGTTCACTTTCACTTCACTTAACCTTATGACCTTCCTCTCAAAACATTCTATTCAGTGTAACAGAAGCAATATTGCAAACAAAAAAGCCAAGATAGGATTTGCTAGCAATCTGATAAACTAGGTGAAATGTAACTCTTCCAACTGCAATAGAACTTCAAACTCGTATCAACATGACCGGTGATTTTATTCCATTACCACATCAAAAGTTCCAGAGTAACATATTAGCATAGACATTTCACGATGTTAGTAATGAATTTGTTGCACGCAACATTTCAAAGTAAATTCTTGTTAGAGCATATAAAACTATTTTTGTGACCTCACCTAACAACTTAATTTTTTAAATTGAGATAGTTTATTGACATAGTATCAAAGTTTTAATGACCAAATAATAATGGGCTCAAATCCCACCACCCCTATTCTTCAAATTAAATTAAAAATTTCAGCATAAGATGGTTGCAGGCATGTGCAAATTTCAAGATAAAAGGGCTTTCGCTTGAGGGGTTATGTTAGAGCATATAAAACCATTCTTGGGGCTTAATCTAAGAGCTTAATCTTTGGGTTGAGATAGTTTTTTGACAATTTTAAATTAAAAATGTCCATCATGCAATCAATAAATACAAAATGATCACGTAACCACTTTGCCTTATGTTGTGTTATATGTTCAGCTTTCATAAAAGCATAATGCAAAAGGTAAACTACCAGATAGTGCACAAAGAAAAAATTACCATTATAAAACAGAACAAAGCATGTCAGGTCATATTACAGAACAACGGCTTTAACAACAACCAAGCCTCAATCCCAAACTAGTTGGGGTTGGATACAAGGATTCTTCTGCACCATTCCATACAATCAAACACCAATCTGCCTCAAAATCAAGGGATCTCAAATCTTTGATACCACTCCCATCATGTCAAATAACTAAAAGAGAATTGAATGTAAATCTCAACAGCTGCGAAAAAATTTTCACCTCTATGGAATGCCGCAGCCTAAAAGGCTTAATCTCATTATTATTCCCTTCTCTGGTTGATTTGATATAAATATGAAAATCTCCATGCTTGTAATTCATGGAAAATTGAGATTATAACTGATCTTGTCCAACTCCTTGTGAGAACTGATATCACCATAGCTTTCTTTATTCCAACTTAAAAGAGAACATGATAGAGCAACAAGCAAAGAGCATTTAGCATATTGAAACCTTTTAAATTTGTGCTTTTAGATTGTAAATAAATAAACTATTAGTGAATCACTTCTATGTGTGAGCTTCGTGTTGTATAAAAATCCAGGACAAAATTACATGGATCAATATCAAATTAGAAACAAACACTCCAAGTCTCATCTCATCGCAATCACCATAAAATCACAGATCATGAAAGAAAATCAGAATACAGGATGTTGCCACGGAATAAGTGAAGCAAAAAACAAAAATTAAAAAAAGGGGCAAACTTCTAGATAGATCTAAATCTATAGATCACCTCTTCTGTAAATAAATAGATAAAGGAAGCGAAGAGAAGAGAAGTACCAGGAAGAGATCGAGGATAATGTGATCAGGTATGGAAGAGAGATCAGAAAAGTTGGAGAGGTGAAGGACAGCTGTGTCAATTGTTAGGGAAAGTAACGATGGCGGTGTGGTTCTCATCCAATCTTCTCTCATCTATCATCCATTCATTTATTTATTTATTATATTTCTGATTAATCAATATCACCTCTCTCTCTCTCCCTCCCTCTGCTTTCTAAAGAAAGAAAAGTTTGACTAGGTCCACAGTTTGTCGAGAGATTGCTGGCCGTGTTCTCTCCGCCGTCGCTTCCTCTGCTCCTCACTCTCCGCCTGCCTGCCTGATTATATAGTATTTTACATGTAAATCGATATCAAGTTATTTATATTCGAATTCGAATTGTCCATCTAGTTTCCATGGTAAATCTACCAATCATCATAAGAGCCGGTTTGTATTTTAATCTTATTCTCTATAACATTTATAAAATTTTAATTTTTAAAAATTAATTTTTTTTATAATTTTAAATTATTTTAATAGATTGATATTAAAAATAAATTTTAAAAAATAAAAAAATATTATTTCAATATATTTTCAAATAAAAACACAAAATATATTATCGTTTAAGATGAAAGAAGAATATATATATATATATATATATATATATATATATATATATATTCTTCTTTCATTTAACTAATTCAATTATTTTATCCTTTTGTTTAATCTCTATATCTCCATTTGTTTAATTTTCGATAAATAAACTAGTAATCTCTCAACCTTGCTATGATCGGTGATCGGTTGTTTAATCATCCATCTTTCTTTCTAATACAAAGGTTATTTTTTCGCATGTGATTAGAAATTCAAATGAAAAATATTAAGGGATTAAAATCTAAAGGTGAGAAGTTAAAGTGTAAAAAGTGATAGGAGTGAAATGTTAAGGATATTTGGTAGAAATTGAAAAAATTGTGTGATAAAAGAAAAACTTATTATAAAAAATTAACATTTAAACAAATTAATTTAAAAAATACATCTTCTACCAAACTTTAGTTTTCTCATTTTTCAGTTCTTTTTTAATGGGAAGAGAGAGAGGAATCGCTGAATTTCGATGAAAAGAGAGAAAGCTCTTCGTTGGCAATGATTCCAACCACCAAACATATTAAAATTGATGTGAATGGGTTTCACTAGAGAAGTATTTATGATGGTTGTTTTAAGCCTCAATGTAGCCTAAAAAACCATATCTAGGTCACGGATGCAATATTTTTTTGGGTTTCATTTAGTGGTTTGGACTCTCATTGTAATGGGTGAGCTCCTAGATGGAAAAAATAAAAAAGTGAAGAGTGGAAGATGGAATAGTAGTCTCATTGTAATGAGTGACCTACTTAGGTGGAAGAATGGTCTCATTGTAATGGGTGACATACCCAAATAAAAAAACATGGAGAATGGTCTCATTGTAATGGGTGACCTACCCAAAAATATGATGGTCTCATTGTAATGGGTGACTTACCCAGATGGAAAAAAAGGAGTTTTGAAAGGGATGAGGGCTCAAAGACGCACTCGAAAGGAGGTAGAGTTAGAAAATGCACTATCACACTCGAAATGAGGTGAGGGCTCAAAGGCATGCTAGAAAAAAAGTAGGGTTAGAAAACGCACTACCTGAGAGGTGAGGGCTTAAAGGCGCACTCAAAAGGAGGTAGGGTTAGAAAACGCACTACTTGAGAAGTGATGGTGTAACATCAATCTGTCTGTCGCACGTGTGCAACGTTGCGGTGAAAAGACATCCACTCTCATGTTCTAGGTGTTAGTATCATGAGAAAAATCAAGAAAAATAGGGAGACAAGGAATTCCTGTCTTTTGTCAGTTAAATGGAATGGGAGTCGCCACCTGGTATTTTGATCACTAGAAACCCTAACTGCATTGTTTTATTGTTTGATAAAATATAAGGTTTTGTCGTGTTTTTTAGTTGTTGGTCTGTCTATGGTTTAAGAAAAGTCCTCCTCGGTAAAGAGATCCTTATTTTATCGGGTAAAACCTAACTATTCTGACGTCAAAAAAAGAATTTAATATCTGAAATACGTCTTACCTATAAGGTCATGAACCCAGATATTAAAAGAAAAACAAAATAATTTTTTTGGAATTTTTGAAATATTGACGTAGTTCTCGTGACTTTAATAAACTGGCTATTAAAGCCAAAATACATGTTAATACATATTTTTGAAATTTTCTTTGCTATATGAAAATACAATATGATTTTATTTTTATTTTTGAGAGACTTGGCCGTATGCATGAAAACAAAACAATTTTTTTTTAATGTTTTGACGAAAACCGAGTATTTTAATACTGGATTTGTATCTTTACAGTATAAAAATACAAATAAATATTAAGCAAAACTTAGTAGAAAAATACTTGGGAAAATCATAAATTTTCCGAAATGTTTTTTTTTGGATTGGACCAAACCCGGCCCAACTATTTTGACATGGGCCGGGCCAACCTAGTTATACTGGCTGGGCCAGGATTGGCTGAGCTATGAATAGTGGCTCTCCACTGTTCACATGCTACGTGAACAGTGGAGGCCAGGGTGAAGAAGAAGAAGAAAAAGAAAGGGAAGAGGGCTGACCTGCAGTGGCTCTGAAGGTGGCGGAGTGGCGCTAGGGCTGCGGACAGTGGCGTTACAGTGGCTGTTTTTCTTTTTCTCCTCTACTTCTCCTTGGTTCTTCTTCCTCTAGCTTTTCTGTAAACCCCGGGGAAAAATAAAGGTTTCGTAGATTGCAAACTAACTACATGAGAAATAAAAGTGAAGAAATTCATGCATATGGTTAAATAAAAACGAGAATTCAGAAATTTTTTGATATAAGTTTCTGGACGAAATATTTCGAGACATTATAAATCAACCCGAAAATGTTTAGGGTTGGATTTAATTAAAGAGAATAAACTAAACTAAAAGTTGCGGGGTGAAATCATAAGATATGAAAAGAGGTATAACTTAATTATAAGAAAAAAAAAGATGTAGGGGCCTAAATGCAAATAAGAAAAATTATAGAGCATAAATACTCCTATTCTCACCCAAAAATCTGCAGAAATCATAAGGAAAGAAAAGATGGAGTTTTTGTATTCATTGTTGCAAAATCAAGAGAGAAACATCAAAATTTCAAGAACCCATCCAAGATTAAAGGTTTATAGATGGAATAAACACTTGTGGGCAAGGGATTAACAAGGAAATTAAACAAGAAGAGAAGATGGAGGGCTGGCTGTCATTAGATAAGAAAGAAGGGAGTTGAAAAATCTTCAACTGGTTAAAGATCAAAATCTTAATTCGTACTGGGTAAGGTGTTCTAAACATGATCTTATAAGCCATTTCAAATTCGATAATGAATTGATACCTTGATGTGAATTATAGATTAGGGTTTTTAGACTTGAATTGCGGGAAAAGTATTTGTTGTTAAAATTAAGTTAATTCATGTGTGGCATATGATTTGAGGACGTGAAACCATGATAATTTACCTAGAAAATGTAGTTGTGAAAGTTATGTGTGAAGGGAAGGGGAGGTGATGAATATGGACAAACTCGTCTCCTGACTTTCAGTAAGATTTCGGATAGGAGGATGCGGGGAATTAGAACCAGGTTCCCTATAGAAATTGTAGTTTTGGATGTTAGATAACTAAGGAAATTGGTCTTGCTCAATTTGAAGATGTAGAACTCCATTTATGGGTTATCAACCGAGACTGGGTTATGATAGACCCTGTAGAGCAGTAAGTCTGATTTTTTGATGAGCAGTTTGATTATCTTAGAGGTAAAACTGGGTTCTCCTTTCTCAGAGAACTTGTAGCCTTGTGTCTTAGCTTTCCAACGAGACCAATCTCTCTTGAAATAGAGTTCTATAACTCTAGATATAGATAAAAATCTGAGGAAAAGTTAGAAAGTAACGGTTGGATAGTAACGGTTCAATGTGTAGACAGTAACAGTTCAAATGTCTAGACAGTAACAGTCCAAAGTTAGTCAGTAACGGTTGGACAGTAACAGTTCAATGTGTAGACAGTAACAGTTCAAATGTCTAGACAATAACAGTTCAAAGTTAGACAGTAACGGTTGGATAGTAACAGTTCAAATGTCTAGATAGTAACAATTCAAAGTTAGACAGTAACAGTTGGACAGTAATGGTTGGACAGTAACAATTCAATGTGTAGACAGTAACAGTTCAAATGTTTAGACAGTAATAGTTTAAAGTTAGATAGTAACAGTTGGAAATTGAACAGTAACAGTTGGAAATGGGACAATAACAGTTCAAAGTTAGACAGTAACAGTTCAAAGTTAGACAGTAACAGTTGGAAATTGGACAGTAAACAGTTGGAAATTGGACAGTAACAATTCACAGTTAGACAGTAACAGTAGACTTTCACGTGAATACTGTATATAAGAATATAAAAGAATTGAGTCATACGAACACTTGCACATTGAGATACTAACATTGAAAATATACATGATATATGTATGTATGTTATTATGAGAAAATGAACATGCATAGAAAGTAACATATGAGTAATGAATGAATATGGATTCTCTTAATATCGACTTGAAGGAATGATAACAATGGTTGGATAAAGGATGACAACATTAATGAGTGTAATGAGAAAAACGTAAGATATAAAGAAAGAAATGATTGAAAGAAAGATCTATTAGCTATTGATATGATTATTCTAAAACATATCCTTGAATGAGGAAAATTTATGAGATGAGTCTGTGACTGCAGGAGGGACCACCGGTGTAATGCAACAACAACAATAGTAGAGCATGAGTAGAGCTTCTACTGCACGTAGGCGACTTCACCTTCCTTTTTAATAATGTTGAATAATGAAAAATACTTTATCATGAATGTTACTGTATTGTGTTAATTCAGATATCAGATTGTCAAATGCTTAAATGTTAACAATTGATTAGCTTCGGCTAATGGCATTCGAAAGGATGCCCGGGACAAATGAATGATTTGCTTTGGCTAATTGCATCTGAAAGGATGACCGAGACAAACAATTGATTAGTTTCGGCTAATGGCATCCGAAGGGATGGCCGGGATAAATGAATTATTTGCTTTGGCTAATGGCATCCAAAAGGATGGCCGGGACAAATGAATGATTTGCTTTGGCTAATTGCATCTGAAAAGATGACCGAGACAAACAATTGATTAGCTTTAGCTAATGGCATCCAAAGGGATGGCCGGGATAAATGAATGATTAGCTTTGGCTAATTGCATCCGAAGGGATGATCATGACAAACAATTGATTAGCTTCGGCTAATGGCATCCGAAGGGATGGCCGGGACAAATGAATGATTTTCTTTGGCTAATTGCATCCGAAAGGATGACCGGGACAAACAATTGATTAGCTTCAGCTAATGGCATCCGAAGGGATGACCAGGACAAATGAATGATTAGCTTTGGCTAATAGCATCCGAAGAGATGACCAGGACAAACGATTGATTAGCTTTGGCTAATGGCTTCCGAATGGATGACCGGGACAAACGATTGATTAGCTTTGACTAATGGCTTCCGAATGGATGATCGGGACAAATGAATGATTAGCTTTGGCTGATGGCATTCGAAGGGGTTGGCCGAGATGAGTGAACGGTTAACCTTGACAAATGATGCCTTAAGAGGATGGCCTTATTTAAGATTATGGCTGATTGTAAGAATTGGTGCATCTATATGTATTGCAAGTTGTGTATACCAAGAATATAAAGAAACTACAAATGTCACGCTTTAAACATGAGATAATGTTAATGCTTCATTAAACTGCCAGACCGTTTTCTTATTATTATTATTATTAAGTAATTGTATTATTGTAAATGTTTTGTACTGCAGTAGCGACGTCACACCAACAAGATGCCTAAGAAACCCAATACACGGGGACCTACTTTTGCAAGGAATCATGTAGTTGCATTCTAAATCATGATGTATTTTGTATGAATCAATGTACTGAATGTATAACTATTATTAGATCCTTTTAGCTTAAATTCGTGATGATTATTTGTAGGATAGAATACAAACTCATGTCTATGCATGTATATTTTAAATGCAAATTTCTAATCATGCAAACATAATATTATAAGTTTATGTAAGATTCACTTTTAAATGAAATGTTGATTGTTGTTGATGTATGAATTGTATCTTGATGATGTGAGGAAACATGTTTGTCGTTTACTGACAAGATGTGTGTCAAGTACAAAATTTTTTTTTATGTTGTTTTGAGCTTGAAAAGTGAGGTTGTTACATTTTCTCTTATTCTACTGCTCCTCTAGCTTCTTTCCTTTCTCTCCTCTGGTGCTGGAGAAGGAGAAGCCGATGGTGATGCTAAGCTTTGTCTGCTGGTTTCTTGTTTCCTTAACCTTCTCTTCATCTCCTTTCTTGTTACCGATTCCTTGTTCTGCTGCCTCTGGTTCTTGCGAATGGTGTTGTAGAAAGGTGAAGCTGATGGTGATGTTTTTTTTTTCATATTTTTCTCTGCTGGGTGGACGTTCCTACACCGGGTTCTTCTTGCTTGGTCTGGTTCCTGTGTGATTTTCCAGACTTTATTCCCTCATGTTGCCCCTGTCCCTCCTTTTTGTTGTTCGTTCTTTCTCTATTTTTGTGTTTTCCTTTCCCTTCTACCTCCTGTCTCTATCGTCTCTTCCCCTCAGGTTCTTTTGCTCCTCCTACTCTCCCCCCTCTTCTTCTTTTATCTTTCTTTTTCTGCCCCCCAGTTCTCTCTGTTTTCCTTTCCTTTCCCTTCTGCCTCCTCTCTCTCTCGTCCCCCTTGTTTTTTCTTTCCTCTGTCTCTCCCTCTCTTGCTGCTCTTTTCTTCTGCTTTTATAAGGCAGAGACAGCCTTGCACTGGTAACGGAGATTTCAATGCTTTAAATGGTGAAACGTCTCCAACATTTTATTGCTAAAACCGTTACAGGAGAAGACGATGAACAATTGTTTATGAAACGTCTCTGTTTCTTCAATTCAAATGGCCATTTTGATTTGGTCCTTGTAGTTTCACAATTTTGTAATCAAACCCCCGGACAAATTATAATTGGATCCCTTGATTTTGACGCCATTTACAAGATAGTCCTCGTTCTTTTGATTTATGCGATTTAACCCTCAATTCATCAATAAACTTCTAATTTCTTCAATTTAGCCCATGATTTGAGTAAATCAACTCTTAAAAATTGTAATTTGACCCTAGAACTTTAATTTCTTCCAATAAAAGCCTAAATTGACTTAAAAATCAAATTTTCTTTCAATCAAACCCTCCATAAACTTAATTAAACCCTTGATAAAATTTAATTGAGTCCATAAACTTCTGATTTTGGACTTTTCTTTCTCAACTTGAATTTTCTTTGTCAATAGGGCTCTCATCAGTAAAAAATATACTCTTAATTTTCAATTCTTGTATTTTTGAACCTCCTTAACCAATTTCTAGCCATTTTGTGGCCATTTTAACGTCCTTTTCTCACTCCTATTATTTTTTGGATTCCTTCTGAATATTATTTTTATTTTTATTTTATAATTTTTTTTTGTATTTTTGTTTTCATTTTTTGTGCGGGAACCCAAAAATGGGTAACAACACTGTCAATGGTGAAAGCAATGCATTATGATTGATATGCATATATACTTACCTGAGAAATATAGGTCCCCCGTTTCTAACACTCCTTTGTTTGCTATTTGAAGCCTTCCTTGTTTTTCTGTGCTGGCTCATTCGTGTGCCAACCATCCATTCAATTGTAAATGCAGTGTCTATCGTAGCTTGTCCGTAATGATTACTGCTCTCGTTGTTTACCAAACATGATCGTGCCCCCAAGTGTGGTGTTGCTTTGATTCATCATGAATGAGTTTAACCAATCATTCATCTTCTAGATTCTCCTGAGAATTGTTCTCTCATTGATTGTACATATCATGCCAACACTCATCAAGAGGTTTTCTATTATCGACCTCATCCTAGATTGCCAATCAGTCATGAACTTGCCCCTAGTTGAACCAATACTCTTCAAGTATATGTTATCATCAATCTTTTTGGAAACTATCCAATCGTCTAGACATGCATCTCATAGCTTGTAGTAAAAGGCACATGATTATGAAAAGGATGACATATACTTTAGGTACATCTTTGTTCCACCGTCAGTCTTTTCATATCGTCATCCTTTGAAACATGGCTATCGACCTTTGAACCCAAACATTTTTATATCGTTATCCAGACATGCATCTCACAACTTAATGTTCTTCTTAATATATTCTCCTTAGCTCATCTAATCAAATTGTGAAAAGAAATGTCTTTGCCTCATCAATGATGTTGTTTTTATCACCCATACTCATGCGATGAAGTGTGCCTTTGGGCTTCAGAACAAATTGTCCCACAGTCAGTCTTCGTGGTGGGCGCCTTTCCGACAATATAATAACATCTATCAATAACCACGTTTCAAAGGATGACAATATGAAATTGCCCTTCAAATGCAACATTTTTCCATAGTCAGTCTTGGTGGTGTGTATCTTTTTGCCATCCAATTACATTCATTCATTTATCCTCATCGGTCGATAGCCATGTTTTAATAGATGACGATATGAAAATGTCTTTTAGGTACATCTTTTTTCCATCATCAGTCTTGCTGGTGTGCATCCTTCCGACATTCATTCAAAAGCAGCCAGGTGATAACATCTTTCAGGAGTCATAGCCATGTTTCAGAGGGTAAACTCAAATGTCAATATAAAGATGTCCTTCAGGCACATCTTTATTCTCAATTGCTTCTAAATTTCACTTGGATCATGATTGTCTTTGAACAATATTGTCCCCAATATGATCTAAATTTGCTCGTTCATTGATTATCTTTCTTCGAACGTCATTGTCCTCAGTTCATTGATTCATAATTTAATCATCTTTCATTGCCTCCCAGCTAATCTGAATAGTGCTTGTTTTTCTTTCTCGGGATCCACTACATTGTCCCCTGGCTGCTCAACTTTTCAACGAGTGTCGAGAAGTGCCAATGTCATTTCTATCAAGAATTTCACAAAATCAATCGATGTTCTTCTTTGTTAGACAATCTTCCTTGTTCTGGAATCAACTCTCACATTTCAAAGATCATGTCTATTCAAAGTCTAGTTTGTTGAAATGAAATCAGAGATGTCATTTTTTTGAAAAGATCTTTTGAAAATCAAGCTTTTTGCTTAAAGATCCAACACACGTTATTCAAAATATACAGTCCTTTGATTATCATGTATTTTGAAAGCAGAAATTGACCCATTGTAAGATTACAATGGCTTTTTTCATGATTTTTTGTATCCATTTTAGATTCTAATTTTGGGTATATCTTTTGATGGTTTGTGATGAGGTGACTTATTTATGAATTTGAAAAAACAAGATGCCCAAGTCAAACTCAAGGCTTTATCAAGAAAGGTTGTTTTTTTTTAGCATTTATTTTATCAGCATGCATAATAACAAGTAGCTTAATCCATGAAGCCACGACCCTTATGGAAAAGCTCTTCAAGTTTTGAAGCGCCATTTATCAGTTCAAATTGCTTACTTGATCAAAAAAAGCTTTTAGAAGCATGTAACGTAGGCTATGGTTCATGGCTATGAAAGAAAGGAATTTCACAGGCTCAAAAGGTGTTTGAGGGTTTTAAGATCAACATCAACTCCTTTTTTGTCGTTGTCTTTATAGATGAAATGACGTATAACCATGTTAACCTCTTCAAAATTCTCTTAACATGGGTTATAATGCAAATCCAACTTTTCTTTGATGAATGACCAATCTTGATCATTTGATGACATCAGAGGCTTTATTATGGATACCAAAATTCATGCTTATAGCTCAATATTTTTTTGATGTTTGACTTTTAGTGTTTGTTGTGTCTAGTAACTGTGACATGATTAATTCCAGCACCCATTTTCACTGCTTTGTCTGGATGGTAAGGAAAGACTGGCATAAGTATTTTTTGCTCCCCAGTCTATGTCTCCTTTTCTTTTAGCCCTTTCTCAATCATTGGACTTTCGTTATTAACCTTCCTTTTTTCATTGATTCTATCAGTGTCTTTAAAATATCTCTCATTTGCCCCCCAGTGTGGGATATGATCCTAGTTAGGGTTTCTTTTGAAAGAAAATTATTCTGGCTCAAATATGGATTACAAGGGATATAATCTTTAGATAGTGAAATGGTAACAAAGATGGTCTTTTCTCATTTCATGCAAGGTCGGTTAGAACCGATAAATTTTGACCCATTTTCACTGCTTTGTCTGGATGGTAAGGAAAGACTGGCATCAATATTTTCTGCCCCCTAGTTTATGTCTCCTTTTCTTTTAGCCCTTTCTCAATCATTTGACTTTTGTTATTAACCTTCCTTTTTTCATTGATTCTATCAGTGTCTTTAAAATATCTCTTGTTTGCCCCCTAGTGTGAGAAATGATCCCAGTTAGGGTTTCTTTTGAAAGAAAATTATTCTGGCTCAAATATGGATTACAAGGGATATAATCTTTAGACGGTGAAGTGGTAACAAAGATGGTCTTTTTCTCATTTCATGCAAGGTCGGTTAGAACCGATAAATTTTGACCTTATCTAGTATAATGCTTTGGAATTGTAAGAGTCTTGATTCATGAGTCCATAACTATTGAATCCATTGCGTGTCATTATGAATTTTGCAAAAACTTAGCTATATGATGTGTGGTCCAATTTTGTGGTGTGAGCTCAAGATTTGTTCAGTCACCTCTTACCATTTTAGCGAACATCAAGTCATTTCTGGAATCAGAATACTTTTAATCATTCAGGATTGATTAGCCTTGATTTTGCATGTTGGAGTTCAATCAAAATATTTTACCAAAATAAACTTTGAAATAAACATCCTTTTATTTCAAGACAAATAATAAGACTAAGAACAAAGCATAATCCATTGAAAGGTGAGATGTGATCCTATAACAAAATGATGGACAACTAAATTGACAACATAACACCTCTAAATAGCTTCTTCATCAGTCCTCTATGTCTTGTTGTCACTCATTGGTGAAGGCCTATTGACTATATGATCGTTGATATCATTCTTCACAAAATCTGTTTGTCTCTTGCTCACTAACTTGTAGGCTTAATCTTCGAAGCTCTTGCAATTCTTCACATCTTCTTTGGATTATTCCATCTAGAGGATCATGCCTTGGGGGAATGAACTAATTGTGATTTTTTCCTTGGTGGCAAAGGTGAGCTAGAATGGGAAGCATCTATGGAGCAGACCCTTCCTTAATTGTAGCATGTCAACGTGCCCCGTCTTAAAGTTGAAGAACATCACATTAGAAAAATATTATCCTATCAGCATAATATCAGAATTGCAAAAGGCCAATGGACTCACATAGGGTTCTTTCCTTGTCAAAACCCCTATGTTTAATGGATGACTCTTACTCCATCATTTTCTGTCATGATCCTCCATCATCCATACTTCCACGAGATTACTCTCCCTATCGATGCAGGTCATGGCGAGCTTTCTTTGTATTCAGTAAGTTTGATATCTTTGTTATTATCATCCTCAGAGGCTGGCAGGGGAAGTGGGAACAAACAATGACTCTCCCTTTTCATATCAAATGCAAATATATTTTTCTTCCAAGTGAGCTAGTGAAGTGAGCCATTCACAGATGCTTTTGTCATGCGATGAAGGGATTCTTCAGGAGGCAACTTCACTTCATCTAACAGCTTCCATTTCCAAGTTGTTGATTCAAATAACTCGACTCTAATGCAGTGGTACATATAGAATTCTTTATGTGAACGAAACTTGGTCTTTGAGAATCTCACAATCTTGTATCGTACAGGCTTTGACCTTTCAACCATTAGGCTTGATTCTATAATATCATGTCGTGTCTTTGGATTTGGGATCTTTTGCCATTGTTGGATGGACGAGATACACATATAATAACATGATTTATTATGTGCATAACAAAGTAGAACCCCTTAATTTGTTGATGACACAATTTTCACTTGTTTTGGAAGAAAATCAAAAGGTGTTTGTGTATAGGTCTTCATAGCGTCAGTTGAAACAAAGGAAACCTGATTTTCATTCCTAATCATGCTTTGGACAAGGAAACCAGGGACAATATTGGTTCTTTTGGCCGTGTAGCTTTGTGAAAAGGGATTTGTAGGTCAACTTGTTGTACTCTTTAGACAAAAGCCTACATTTCCCCACAGTGAGCGTGTCAGCACTTCATAGATGGCATCTTGGCGTAGGTCACTAGCTGAGTCCATTTGATTAGAGAACCCTATTACCACAAGCTATGTTTCTTGATAGAAGACTTGAGCGAATCCTTCTTAACACTGGTTGATGTCGGCAACTCTTGATTCTGCAGGGGAGAACAGAATTGGGGGACCTTTATTTCAATCTGGTGCATGTATGTTATTTACAATGAATTGATGTATATAAATGTATGTGCACGAGGTATGGATGACTATATTAGGGAGCTCATACTTTAAGGATAGGTTTTGGGCAATTACATGATGGATAGGCTTTCTACTTGGTCTCAAAATGATCTCATATTTGTCCGATGACGATCTTTGTAAAGACAGTATGGGGGCGTTGCAAGAAATAGTTAAAGAACGTATGCCCACCATTACCAAGCAGACACTCAGATATAAGTTGAGTGTTTTATGCATTTGAACCCTGACCAATAGTCATAAGGCAGATCGTTAATCCC